>NC_134054.1:13428336-13585836 GCF_965140245.1 Athene noctua
CTGCCGAGAGCTCGGGGCAGCGCGGCGGGAGCTGCTCGCACCGGTGGTGGCTTGGGGGGGGCCTCTCCCCCAGGCAAAAAGCAGGAGGTTGGGGGTCCCAGCTGGACAGGACCAAAAACTCCCTCGTGCTGCTCCAGGAGAAGGGGGGGAAACATCATTCCTGCTGCTGCAGACCCCCAGCCCTTCCTCAGCTGGGGGCTCGCACTGATAAACCCTCCAGAGCATCTTCGAGGCCACAGGCACCGGGGAGCAGAAGCGTTTCTGAATGTAAAACAACCCAAAGCCACAACCACGGGACTGGGAGAGCCCCCCACAGCTCACGGACATACCAAATGCTCCTCCACCACCCTGCAAAGCTGAGCTTTGTCTTTTCTGTCAGCTGGAAAGAGCTGAGAGGAGCCCCCGGGATGGGCCGCGGGGAAGCTGGCTGGGCTGTGCGCTGGCAGGGGAAAGGTGCGACCGTCGGCTTCGCGGCGGCGAGCTCAGCGCTGGCCCCACACCCCGAGACCACCGGCACAGAAACACCAGCTCAGCAGCACCAGCCCCCTGCCAACAGGCCAGACCTCAAGGCTGATTTTTAAATCAGGAGATTAAAAATTTAAACTAAAGCTCTGGCTCATTTTAACATGATTTCTTAACATTTAAAGGACACCTTCCTGAGCATTTCTGGAGAACTGCAGCTGGGGACCAGCCAGCTTTGCTAGGGGCCAGATCCAAGACTCTCACTTAATCACACGCTTCCAGGAGTTGAGGTTTTAAAGGGCTCGTTGCTGAGCCCCACATACCAGCCAGGGCCAGGCCGGGGGTGCCAGGAACCCCCCCAGCTCTGCTCCCCTCAGCCAGAGCATTTGCAATAAGCACATTTCTGACCCAGAGCTCCCCACATGCCTCAGCATTTGCTGCTCAGAAAAGGATTTTTTTTTTTTTTTTCTGGGTGCTCCAGACCCAAAAGCAAAGGACTTGGGCAGAGAGCAGCTCAGTTTCAGGGATCACATCTCCCCTCTGCTCGTGCTCTCCCCAACACCTCTGCACCCACCGCACTGAAACACTCACAAGCACACACACCCCACAGCTTGGGGTTCCTCTGAGCTGAGCCTCACAACAGCAGCAGAAAACCAGCAGAGGCCAAAGCCCATCTTACTGGTCGCCAAGAGGCATCACATGTGGCTCACACCTCATGGAAAAGGCCAGCTCTCTCCTGCTCCTTCCTGGCTGTCTCCAGCATCCCCCAGCCCAACATTTCAAGTTAAAAACACACAAAAAAAAAAAAAAAAACCCAACCCTCACCCCAGCTGTGCCAGATCGGGCTCATTTAACACTTCTGCATTAAGCCAGCGGATTTAATCCACCTGCAAGTTAAACCTCTCCAGGTATGTGCGGCGAGGGGGGCAGGATCAGGCCCCTGCCTGGGACAAGGGTAGGGAAAGCACAGGGACACCCCTAAAGTGTCCGGCTGCTCCCCAGGGCCCTCGGGAGGGTGGCAGGAGGCTGAACACACCCCCCCCACGTCCTTGCCCCCAACATCCACACCCGCCCAGCCTCGGTGCACCAGCCTGGCACGTCGCGGGGGGTCTCCATCCCCCAGTTTCCCAGCACTACAGGGTGAAGTGATAAATAACGGTTAATAATAGGGGAAATAATAAATATTTACAGATTTGGATAATGAGTAACACGGAGCAGAGGCTGCGCGGGCGATCACCGGTGCCTGGCAGAGGCAGCTGCCTCAGAGGGGAGTGGGCACAAGCGGGGACCCGGGGAGGGGGATACACAGCTCCCAGGGCCTGTCCCCCCCAAACATCAACCATCTGCTCCCCCACTTGTGTTCCCGCCAAGCCCCAGGGGCGTTTTAGGGCGATGCAATAGGGAGATGTAGCAGGAATTCCACTATCAATCCTGATAGCAGCAGCAAAACTTGGAGGTGAATTATTCCGTGCTCACGGGCAAAAAATCGAGTTGGGATGGGGACTGGGGGGGAACCCCTGCCCACCCCCCTCCCACGCCGAGCCCACCGGACCTGCAGGGTTTGCTCTGCTGCTCCCAGGGCTGGCGGGATGGGGGGGTCACGGCACCCTGAGCATCACCCCGCGTTACCCCGGGGGTTGCCGGGGGCCGAGGAGCCCATGGACGCCCGGGAAATGGATTCCGGCTGGTTCCTGCCGCGTAATTACGCTTAACGAGGGGCCGCCGATGGGATCTGCTGTGAATTGTCACCCTGTGCAGGGGCGGCCGGGCTGCGCGCGAGCTGCCGGTTCGTTCAAAATCAGCGAAGGGAGCGGAGGCCGTTCGGCGGTGACGGGGCGGGGGGGTACGTCGGTGCTGGGCGGCTGCTCCTCCGACACGCTCCTCCCCGCACCCCACGGCCTCACAGGGCCCAGCCGGGAGACCCGACCGCTAGGCCCAGCTCCCAGCCCAAGCTCGACTTGGGGGCACCCCTCCGGCACGCACCGTGCCTCGGTTTCCCCGCGGGCAGTGCCTGGGGGAGCTCAGCCGGGCGAGGGCTGGCTTGGTGCCGCCACGTGCCGTGGGTGAGGCGGGGACCGACGTGGCACCACGTGGAGCCCTTCAGGAACAGTTTGTGCCGCCGCCACGCCGGCCGGGAGCGAGGCGGGCACAGCTCCGGCTCCTGCCTGCCAGATAAAACGGCTACATTTCAGATAATTCCAGATAGTAAATTTTTTGAGTCCCTATAAGCTAAAATCAATATTGGCACAACTGTGCGTCATTAAAAACTAAATGAACATGACAAAGCCAAACTGCTGCCTATTAAACAAATGAGTTTTCTATCCACACAGGCACAGCGGGTTATTAAATTCTTTATTACAGGAGCATTGCTTTTTATAAAAAGGGGGTGGGAACACGTCGCCCTGTGAGGTGCGCTGCCGTGATGGAGCCGGCGTGTGCCTGCCCTTCCCGTGACACTGGGAACACGCTGTACTGGGAGCAGAGCGATGTACTGGGCAGCCCTCGGCTTTCCGAGCCCAATGCACGGAGCCACCCAGCCCTGTGCCCCCTCCTTGACCGGGTTTTGCTGCAACAAGGGAGAAGCAGCAGGAGAAGAGGCCTCTGCAGCCTTCAGCCCCGGGAGAAAGGTCCAGGGGGAGCCCCTGGGAAACCGGTGTGCACCCGGGGCTGGGCTGGGCGCGGGGCTAGGCAACGCCAGTGGGATGCGATGGAAATGCTCTGGTGATGTGACAGCACGGGAAAGCAACAGCAATGCAACTGTAATACAACGGCAACACAACGGCAAGGCAACGGTAAAACAATGGCAACACAACGGTAACACAACAGCAATACAACGGCAACACAATGGCAACGCAACAGCAATGCAACTGTAATACAACGGCAACACAACGGCAACGCAACGGCAACACAACGGCAACGCAACTGTAACACAATGGCAACGCAACTGTAACACAATGGCAACGCAGCGCAATGGTGATGCAATGGCAATGCAATGGCAACACAACAGCAACACAACGGCAATGAAATGTCTATGCCATGGCAATGCAACAGCTACACGACAACAACTCAATGACAATGCAACAGCAACACAACGGCAATGCCACGCCAATACACCAGCTGCAGTCCCGTGCAGGGCGGTGGGTAACGTCCTTCCCTTGCTCCTGAAAGCCGGGAGCGTGGTGGGAAGGCTGCACCGTGCCTTCTCAGCCCAAATCTTGGAAGCCCTCGGTGTCCCCTCCATCCTCTGCAGGGACCGGGAGGACCAGACTCTGCCGGTCACCCTCATGTGCCACCGTCACTCCCCGGTGTCACAGGTACCGCCATGTCGGATGCAGCAACCCGCTGTCTGCCACCGTCTGATAATTTCAATGTCCTGAGCGTGTCCAAGTTCTCACCGCACACCCAGGGGTATAAATGTTACTCGGTGCTGGATGAGGGCTGGGAGGGGAGCGGGGCGGGGGGAAGGGGCCAGGGCTGCTCATCTGCAGCTGCTCCCCCCCGCCTCCTGCCCACCCCGGCGCCGGCAGCCGGCTGGGAAGCGCTGGGAAGCGCTGGGAAGGGTCAGCGTGCGCAGCCACGAGAGGAGAGCGCTGGCGGGCACCCGCTGCCCGAGCCACTCCGACAAATTCCAGCGGCTCCGGGCATGCTGGAGAAGGTCTTCCCATCCCCTTCCGCCAGGACACGCACGGGGCCAGCGCAGCGCAAGGGGTGCTGGCCCAGCACCCACCGAACGAGTCGCACGGGCTGCGCCAAGCTCTTGTACCTCTCTGCACCTGATTTGCACCAGCATCGCACTAGTCCTGGCGACACAGGGTGACCCGCACCGGCCCCCGGCTGTGCCCTCCCCAAGGGAAAACACCGATCCTGCCTGCACGCCCGGGGCCGACGGCCACGTCCTGCCCTTGGCAGGGCCAACAGCCGCCCCAGGACTTTCCAGCGCGGCAGCATCCCCAGTGCTCGGCACAAGGAGCTGTGCCACGTGGCACCGGTGCAGGATGCGGCCCGGTGTCGAGACGGTTTGTCCCGCTGGGGACAGCACGAAGCAGCCGGTGGATGGACCGGTGGCACCGAGGGTTTGTCACTTGGAGACAGAGCGTGAAGTTCCCCTCTGCAAGGAAAAAAAGTGACTCGGATGGGAAAACCGTGGCGAGAGGCCGAGTGCAGGATGCGGCCTGGCTGATGAGGGATGGCACAGGTGCCAACCTGGAGTGACTCCAGCGAGGAGCTGGAAAGAATCGGCACGTCCAGGGATGCCGGATAAATCCCGCTGCAGGCGGAGGAGTCAATCTATTGAACAGAGGCAGAGCAGGCCGGGAGGGGTGAGAGCTGCTGCGGGAAGTTTTATGGGGCCTGAATCAATCAGTGGGAATCCCATAAAAGTCGGTGGGTATAAATGGGCTCCTCGGATAGGTTTTGACATCCAATTGTCTTTTCCATTTCAGTTGTCATAAAGCTACGCGCACCCATATATACAGCGAGAGCGAGCCTACACACGCAGAAATACCGATGCGCAGCCACGTGTACGGCAAAGCTCGACCCACGTGCACGCAGGCACCGAGGGGCTCTGGACACACACAAAAAAACCCCAAAAAAACCAAGACCCCTTGTCAAAACAAGGGTCAAAACAAGAGCGAGCCTGCGAGGAAACCCCCCCTCCCAGGCAGCTCTCTGTGGAGACACCCCAGCTACAGGATTAGGCACAAACTTAGATGAGCAAGCAGGTCGTACATCATCTCGGCGTAAATCATTTGCCAGGCTCGGGGACGCGAGCGTCAGAGCCCAGGGATGGAGGGTGGCTTGTGGGTTTTAATAAAACGATGGGAAATTCTCACCGCTGAAGGTGGGTGGAAAAAAATGCAAACCCAGAGAAGTGGCAGAAAGCGACGCCCCAGCCATGGCACCGAGGCCACACGGGGCTCCCAGCCTGCCCGCAGACTTAATATCACTTCTATTTTGGTTTTTTTTTTTCTGCTGGTGACTGTCCCTGAAAGCGCCACAGCCTCTCCATCACGCTGTCCCGCGTCACCTCTGGCCATGGCCAAGGACCCGTTTGGCGTCGGCAGCATCAGGCACCGGGGAGAGGGGAAAGGAGCTGGAGGGGGATCACTGCCGGAACCGTCAGGGGAAGATGTCTCTGCCGCATCGCATCGCAGAATCGCTTCTGGATAAACAATTACGGCTGATTTCCCTCCACCCATCTGGCGCACGGGAAGAGGTGTGCAGGATGAAACAGCCAGCTCCAGTGCCTCTTCCTCCTCCTCCTTCCCCGTCTTGGGCTGCAGCCTGCTTGTAAATGAGAACTAAATAAGATGGAAGGGCTGGGGGGAAGAGGAGGGACTGCGTGGTGCAGCACGGTGCGAGGCGTCACAGCGTGGCACCAGCGTGGGACAGGAGGGGACCAGGAACTGCAGGGTCCCTGGCACATCTCAGTTGCAGCCATTGTCCTCATTGTGGTCCACACCAGAGCCCTGGCACCCCTGGGGTCCCACACCAGAGCCCCGGCATCCCTGGGGTCCCACACCAGAGCCCTGGCATCCCTGGGGTCCCTCACCAGAGCCCTGGCACCCCTGGGGTCCCACACCAGAGCCCCGGCATCCCTGGGGTCCCTCACCAGAGCCCTGGCACCCCTGGGGTCCCACACCAGAGCCCCGGCATCCCTGGGGTCCCTCACCAGAGCCCCGGCATCCCTGGGGTCCCTCCCTGGAGCCCCATCATCCCTGGGGTCCCTCACCAGAGCCCCGGCATCCCTGGGGTCCCTCCCTGGAGCCCCATCATCCCTGGGGTCCCTCACCAGAGCCCTGGCATCCCTGGGGTCCCTCTCTAGCTGACATGACTCCTCGCCAGCCAGTAACTCACAGCCGAGCTGCTGCCTTCCTTCAAAAACCATCTCATCTGAGCGCACGGCCGTGGCAAGGGGGATTTATCACTTCCCTGGGTGCCAGATCCCCTCTGCGGATGAAGCAGTTTGTGCAAACAGACGCCAGCCTGTGTCTCCTTCTTATTTCTCTCTCCTCGACTCGCAGCTCATCATCGGTTACGGCAGTGACCAGTCACCTAAATCACCTGGCTTCGCTCTCTCTCCCTGCTCTGGTTGATGCTGAGATTTTTCTTCTCTCCAAACTCGCTGGCAGAGACCCCAGGGAGGGGGCGGCTGGGACCGAGGGGCTCTGTGGTGGCACCTAATCCATGGGGCACTTTGGACTGCAACGGGATCGCCAGAAACCCACACCCTGGCACTAATCCTGCTTGTTCAGAGCAGGCACCACGCTCACTCTCATCGGCATCCAAAAACCTGGCGGTTCCTGCTCAACATGGCCCGACAGATTAACAGGGACTTGTTCACCGCCACGGCTCCCCGCCTTGGCACGGGCTGCGGCACGGCTGCCCGCTGCCAGGCTCTGCCTCTCTGGCAAACAGCTGCTTCCTCCTGGCTACCATCAGGGCTGAGGGCTTGGAACTGCTGAGAGAACCCAGGCTGCTGGCAGGGCCGGGGCAGCGGCACTGGGGGCTCTGCAGCCCGACGAGCGGTTTGGGCGGCTTTGGCACAGGGGCCACAATTAAACTCACATCAGGGTCCTCCGATGAGCGGGGATGGAGGGACGGACCCTGCCCTGCTTTGGCCTGGCCGCTGCTCAGCACGCCCGCCCCACGCTCGCATTTGCCTTCTCGATGAAGCAGAGGATGCTCAGGCAGGGTCTGCTCCTGCAGCACGGAGCTGCAGGGACGGGAGGGATGGACGGAGGGACCGTGGGCTGTGCCGGATCCGAGCATCCCAACTCGAGCCTCTGGTCAAGGCCAGGCGCTCGCCGGCTCGCCGCCAAAGGAGGCTGGAGGGGAATAAAGCGTGTCGCCTCGCAGCATATGCAAGCTAAGAGCCAGCGGTCCCCCGGCGGCGCGGCGAGCAGCCGGGCGTGCGCGGAGAGCTGGCTGCTGGAGCCCGCGTCCCTGCCAGCGCCTGCCCGCGTCTCCACGCTCTCGTCCCCTGCCAGGTTTTGTCACCGCCAAAAGTGTGTGTGCGGGGGGATGCTCACTGATCCACCGTGCTGGGCTCAGCCCCCAGCCATCCACAGCCAAGGACGTGGCACAGCCCCATGGCCTCGGGGAGGGGACAGTGCCAGGGAGGCAGCACCGGTTACGGTGCAGGATGGGGCTGGACGTCCCTGTAGACACCTCGATCCCGAAAGGATGGACCCATCTGAGCCCCCAGCTTGCTGCTGCCCACAGAGAGGCAGCGAGGACAGGCAGCCAGTGCCCCTTGTCCCCTGTGCCACGAGACGTGACTGCGGCCAGGCCGCAGGGACACACATTTCTGGGCACTGGGGACAGTGGGACTTAAGTCAATTTTAAATGCACATCCCCCTCCGTTGGCCCTGACTTGTGTGACATTAAACCCCGGCATGGCAGGGGCTGGATGAGCCGTCCTGCGCCGCGGTGCCAGCTGAGCAGGATCAGGCCCCACGCCGTGTTCTGCCACCAGCAATTCAGCCGAGCACGGGGGGGATTTTGCTGGCTGGTGGGTTCCCACCGAGTCCATTTGCACCTCCCTAGCAGGGCGCTGCCAGCCCAGGCGAAGGTGCAAATGAATCCCTCCTGCTCCCCCGAGGCGCTGCCCAGCCGCACGCCCATGCTGCCCTCGCGCTGCCCACCCTTACCCGGACACCAGTTCCTGCAGATCCTCCCCCCACGTGTCCCTTTCTGCTTGGGGGGCTGAGCTGTGGTCCCCAGCTGCCCACAGGCCACCCCGGGATGCCCACTCTTCCCGCCTCCAGAGCCCAGGCCTGAGCTGGCACGGGGTCCCCCGTGTGCACCAGTAACATTCCTCTGTTAAATAATTGAAACTCTCAAATCATTCTCTTTTTCCCTCTGGTTTCGGTAGACATTTGTCACCGTGCCACCAGGCAGACGCTTTGCTCACACTTCATTTGTTCATAAGAGCGACCGTGACTCGGGCAGCGGCAATGACAGCGGGGCTGGGCACGACTGCTGGCACGAGACAGGGCTGTCCCCAGCGCTCCTGGCTCTCACGGTGGCACCGGGACGGTGCCAACACCGGGACGATGATGGAGATCGGGGCCTCTATGCGTCCCTCATCAGCTCGGCTCATCACCGTGTTGAGGAACAGATGGGGATCGGCTCTGTGCCTGCTGCGCCCCATCTCCCCGCAGCAGCTTTGGACAGGGAGGGGGACCCCGGTTTGGCAGCGTGGAGGCAGCACCCACCCATGGCTCATGTCACCGTACCCCATTCCTGCACTGAGCAGCCTGTGACAAAGCAAAACACATAAGTCCTTTAGGGAACAGCACCCCGTCAACTGGACGGGCCCCCCACCAGCCGAGCCGAGCCGGAGGGACGTGTGCCACCGCGCCGCATGTCCCAGTGACAGGCTCCATCGTGACAGAGCATGTCAGCGGACAAAAGGACTCAAAGGCGGCTGCTCTGCAGCACGTCCCCCTCCCTCACCATCCCCACAGGGTCCCATCCTGTCTCTGCCCAGACCGAGCTCCCCTTCGCGCCGAGCTGAGCAGCTTTGTGAGACCAGCCCAAAGGCAAAGGGTGAATGCGCCCATCGCTGGGGCCTCTGGGCTGGGGCCTGCTCCTGGCGCTGAGGGGTGCGGGAGAGGAGCCGTCCCGGGGGCTCTGGAGTCCCTGGGGCTGGAGCTGTCTCTGCTTCTCATCTCCTGTGCCATGTACAGGAGAAGGCCCAGGGGAGGAATTAAGGATAAAACACGGGTGGGCGCAGGGAGCTGCCAGCACTCGGCAGAGCCACGGAGCTGCCGGGGGCTCCTGCACGGTGCAACAGGAGAGAAAAGCCACTAAAAGTCAACAGGGAACAGCAGCTCCGTGGTGTTGAATGTCACCAACCTGGTGGGACCAGAGCCACGTGGTGCCAAGGGACAGTGCGGGATGGCTGAGGCGGCTCTGGGGGGGGCCAGCAAAACCCCATGCCTGGCCCAGGGTCCCCAAGGGACTCAGCATCCTTCAGGGTGCTGACCTCGAGCCCCCCAAGCCATGTGGAACATCCCCAGGTCCATCCGGGCCGTGCTTGGCGGTGCCACCACCACGGGCTGCGGCGCCGGAGGGGACGCGACGCGACGTGCGCAGGCCAGCAGGCACTTGCAGGAGCACTGCTCAGCTAATTGCAGTAATTAGCCCATAATGAAGCAATTATTTGAGGACGTGGTGCCATGTGTTCCTGCCGGGGAGGAGGGCGGGGTGATGTAACCTGCACGGCTCGGAGTGGCACGGTGGGCAGCAGCAGGGCGATGGAGGGGACAGGGGCATCACCCCAGCCCGTACCATTCCCTGAGGTGTCCGAGGGAACTTGGGGATCCCCTGGGCTGCTGCAGGGCAGGGAAATGAAAACTGGGGAGAGGAGAGGCAAGACAGGGCCAGTGCTCCCCCAGCTCCTCCCTGGCTGCCCAAGGAGTCTTCCCACTCCACCCATTTTTCCATCAGACAGCCATAAATCTCCGATCTGCCCAGCGGGAGCGGCTGCGGCTGGCAGATGCCGGCCCGACGCTCAGGCTGTGCCCGGCGGCGCTCGCTCCTCCTCCGAACCACCCGGCAAACCCAACGGCCACCGCTCTCTGCCGTGCCACGGTCCCAGGCGGGTGCGCTGCCCATGCGCCCCGGCGGCACGAGGGTCACACGCGCGGTGACAAAGGGACATCTGGCTGCAGCGGTGATTTACGGCACTGAAAAATGGCTGCGAGGGGGCGGATGCAACACCCGGTGCCACCCTCCCCTTGGGACAGACCCCGGCCACATCCCTGTGCTGTGGCCTGGTGTCCCCACGCCCAGAGCAGGAGCAGACTACATTTCCTCCATGAGCTTTTACCCCAGGATGCCGGCACCCCCACGGCCCCCCCGGAACGACCAGACCCCCGCGGGGGGATCCTGCGGTGCTGCCGGGTGGGATGGATGGAGCTGAGCCCCGAGCAGCCGCGCTGGCGGGTGCTGAGCAGCCACGTTGCTCCAGAGGCATGTGCTGGTGCCGGAGCCAGGCGAGGGGCTGTGGCCAGCTGGCCGGCTCCTGCCTGCGCCGGCTGGCTCGGCGCCGGGCCCTGTCTCTGCTTGCGCTGCGGTGGCCAAGTTAACCCCCGGCGCATGGAGAGGGGCCGGGCTGGCTGCAGCCTGCGGCGCAGAGGCATCGGCAGCCCCCGGGAGCCGCGCAGGGCCAGGGGTGCACGTCCTGGTGGTACCCGCGGCCAGCGAACCCCGCGGTGCCGGAGCCACGTGCTGCGGCACGTTGTCACTCCTCGGGGCTCCTGGAGTGGTGGAGGCACAGCTGGAGGTGTGGGGGACCCCAGGATCCCCCTAGGGGGTTGCCACCCCCCAACCCCTCCCCACTTGCACCAATCCCACCAGCACAACCAGCAGCCACCAGCGCAATTTCCCCAATTGCCCCCAAAATTCCCCCAATTCCCTGTTGTTGGAGAAATACGGGTTCATCCCGGCTGCGGCAAGGGACGTGAGGAGCCCTCCGATGGCATCGCAACCGCCAGAACGCTGGGGCCCACCCAGCCCCTCGGCGTTGGGGCTGGCCCCAGCCTGCGGTTCTGCACCGGGGCCAGCGTTGGTGGCACCCCCAGCTCTGCCGGCACAGGCCAGGCTGGCGGCGGCAAAGCCCCCGGCACGGAGCGCGGCTGACAAGTGGATCGTGGCTCCGGCGAGGAAGGAGCTGACGGGAGGGAAATAAAAGCAAATGACATCAGTGCTGGCATGGGAGCCCACCCCAGCGAGCTATTTCGGGAAGGGCCGGGCCGGCTGCGTGGTTTAAGCGTTTGCAGATGTTGCTTTGTGCGTCTCACGGGGCTCCTTCTGCCGGCGCTGCCGGGCCGGGGTGCTGCCAGCGCTGGGGATGTGGCGGTGGGGTGATGTGGGGCTCCATCCTCCACCCCACGGCGCGGGGGTCCCTCGCCCGGAGCCCCAGCACAGCTCAGTTTGGGGGGGTGTGGGGTGGGTGCCAGGATCTGGCCCCTTGCGCCCGGGTGGGGAAGGTGATCCCTGGGATGGTGTCACCGCGTTCTGCGGCCACGCGTGCCGGAGCGGTTTGGGGAGCTGCGCGGGGGGGACACGGGGTGCCCGGCTGGTCACCGGGACGTGGTGGCATCTCAAGGTGACTGGCAAGGGCAAGGAAACAGAAACCTGGCAGTTGCCATGGTTACCGCCTCGCATCCACCAGCGCAGGCTCCAAGCACGTGTAACGCCCGTGTTTAATCGCCGGGGTGGGTTGTAGGGGGAAAGGAAAGGCTGGACGGCTCCCGGCACCCTGACCGCGGCGCCGCTCCGTATCGGGGAAACTGAGGCACAGCCCCAACGCCGCTGTCCCCAGAGGCAGCACCGGCGGGAGCGCAGGCGGCCCTTCGCCGCACACCAGGGCACTAACCCAGCCCTTCTCCCTCCGAGGGCAATCAGCACCCCCAAGATTTGCGGGGTGAACTCATCCTGTTGGGTTTTTTACACGGCACGATTTGGGGGTGACAACATCCAGCCTGGTGAGAGCTCAGCTTTGGTGAACATCACCCCCCAGCCACTGCTGAGGCGTCTCGGGAGGATCTGAGCAGATCTGGACTCGGCTCCGGCCGCCGAGGGCTGGAACCCAGCTCAGAGCCGGGATCTGATCCTAAGTCTCCGTCAGCCTCGGCGCTATCCTTAAACCCCCCCCCAAAAAAAAAATCTCAGGGTGGAATGGAATCAAATGAAAGACGTGGCAGATGTTTCTCCTCTTCCTCGCTCCCGGTTTGCTACGTGGGGCACGATGCTGCAGGTCCTTGTCCTCAGTGCCACCCGTGTCACCCTGCAGCGGGGGATGACGGGCACCGCAGTGGCAGGTGGCATTTGCCAGCTGCCCCCGGCCACTGCGGGGAAATCAGCGTCTCCTCCGCGACAGGCAGGAATGGCCCGTTCGTTAGCTGCCACCAGATGTTCCTCTGCAGAATAATTTGATGGAAAAACAGGGAAGGGAGCGTGAGATTTGCCAGCAACAGCTTGCTTTAATAAAAAAAAAACAGGAAATAATGTTGGAGGAAGGAAAGACATGCCCAAGTTTATCCCCCTCCTGCACAGAAACACGCTCTGTCTGGGGAGGGTCTGCGGCGCTGGGCCGCAATCCTCACCCCAAAAGGATGGCTGGAGGAAATACTCGTTCCCCAGCTTCGCAGCCCAGCCCAGCCCCGAGGACCAGCCCAGCACCCCAAGGACCATCCCGGCACCCCAAGGAGCCCGAGGGTGTTTGGGCAGGAGCCGTCCGGGCGGGCGATGCTCCGCGGTCCCCGGCCACGCAGGGGTTTCAGACCGACTCGCGTCACATCTGACACCCGGGATTTATAGCCCAGCTGGCAGCCAAGTCCCTCCGCAGCCTCCAAGGAGGAGCCAAGGAAAACACAGTCCCTGTCTGACCCACCAGCGGCCCCCCCGGGCCCTGGCTCCCAGTCCTCTCCTGCGCACCCTGGGGAAGGCAGAGCGCCCTGACAACAGGCTGAGGCGAGGAGGAGGAGGGGGTCACCCAGGGGCTTGGCGCTCACGGCCGCCTTCCTGCCTCGGCGCAGCCGACTGCCAGCAGGGACGGGATGGGGAAAGGAGCAGCTCGTAATGCAGGCAACGGGCTCCACAGGGCCATGGGTGGGATCCCCATCCCCTTCCCCATCCCCTTCCCCATCCCATCCCCATCCCATCCCATCCATCCCATCCCCTCCCATCCCCATCCCCATCCCCTCCCATCCCCATCCCCATCCCCTCCCATCCCCATCCCCTTCCCCATCCCATCCCATCCCCATCCCATCCCGTCCCATCCCCATCCCATCCCTTCCCCATCCCCATCCCCTCCCATCCCCATCCCATCCCCATCCCATCCCATCCATCCCATCCCATCCATCCCATCCCCTTCCCCATCCCCTTCCCCATCCCATCCCATCCCATCCCTTCCCCATCCCCATCCCCTCCCATCCCCATCCCCATCCCCTCCCATCCCCATCCCCATCCCCATCCCATCCCCATCCCCATCCCATCCCCATCCCATCCCTTCCCCATCCCCATCCCATCCCATCCCATCCCACCCCATCCCATCCCATCCTATCCCCATCCCATCCCATCCCACCCCATCCCATCCCATCCCATCCCATCCCCATCCCCATCCCATCCTATCCCATCCCATCCATCCCATCCCCATCCCCATCCATCATCCCCACCACGATCTTGCTGCCATGTTGCTTCTGCCACCGAGCGGCTGCAAACGGGGCCTGAGGGGTCAGGCTGGAGAAGGAGCGAGGCCAGAACACAGACACCAAACAGCATCGCGGTCCCCAAGGAGAAAAAATATCCCCTGGGAGAAGAGGGAGAAGGAGAAGAAAAGGGAGCTAGCAGGGAAAAAAAAAACTTCAATCAGATTTGTAAAGGGCACAATTTACAAAATCCATCACATATTTTACTAGGCTGGGATTTACGGATTAGCCTGTAATACTTAGGTGGCTTTTTGTAATAAAACCCTGAGCTGCAGCAGCCTTGGGAAAGCAAGAAGGTGGAAGCAGTCTCCTCTACATCCCGCGCTCATTTTCCCAGCATTTCCTCCTTTTCTTTCTTTTTTTTTTTTTTTTTTTTTTTTTTGATCTAGGCAGCCCCGTTAATCTGGGCTTTATCTGCCTATGGAGAAGGACTGAGCTCTTTATTGGATTTTTGTCAAGAATAAATGATTTAGTTTGGGATATTGTGGAAACGGTTTCTGTGGTATTACACCATCTAATAAATGAAACAGCGGGGATCAATTCCTCCCTTGCAAGGTGCTCAACAGACTGCGGGAAACGCGCCCGCGCCTACGCACCGCTGCCGCAGGAGCGCAGGGACGGCGGGTACGGTGCAGGCACGGCGGGTACGGTGCAGGTATGGTGCAGGTACGGTGCAGGTACGGTGCAGGTGCAGCAGTTCTGGTGCGGGTACAGTGCAGGCACGGCCGGTACCCGCAATGTTCACCCAACACCAGCGGGTACCGTTGCTGAGCTTCCCCCATCACTCCCGTCGCGCCACAACCGGCTCCTGGCACCCCGGGCGGTGTGAAACCCCCCAGAAGGACACACGTGGGCTCGTGGCTGTGCCAGGGCAGCGGCTGAACCATGTTTTGCCTCCTCGGCGTGTTCGGGTGCTGCTGGCACCAGCCTCATTCACCCACGGCCGCCCAGCCCCGGCCCCACGGGCAGCACCGGGGTCAAACCCAACCGATGGACGGGCAGAACCTGCCCAGAAGCGCCGGGGAGGACATCGGCATGAGGTGACCATGTGGGAACGTCCCCGTTGAGGACAGGAGGGACAAGCCAGGGAAAGAAGAGACGTGTTTCAGGCAGGATTATAAAACCCATCGCTAAAGTTCTTCTTAATCGTCTTAGCACAGACCTCATTAGGGAAGAGAACTTCAGGGCGCAGGAACGCGCCCCGTCCGTTCTTCCCTGAGTTCAGCCCCGGGGGGGAACAGGGTCCCCGCGCCCCCTTCTCGCCACGATGGCACCGCGATGCCCCTGCGCCAGTCCGGCCCCGGCCCCCGCCCGCAGCGCTGCGGCAGGGGGGGTGGGCAGAGCTTTGAAGAGATGGAGATGAGTGGGTGTGCGTGTGTGCGCGATAGCGAGTTATGAAGCCTCCTAATTAACAAAATCCTTTGGGGAATGAAAATCCCTCAGCTGTCAGGTTTGTGTGGGAACAAGAACAGGTCGAGCCAAGGACCTTGGGGATGGGCGTTTCGCTACCAGCACCAGCAGAGCCACCCCTGTCCCTGTCCCCACCCCTGTCCCTGTCCCATCAGTGATGCAGTCAGGGGTCGGCAGCCCCATCCCTGCCTGCAGGCAGGAGACCTGAGCATTGCATTGGGGAAAAGGCAGTGCTGCAGGACGGGGGCCCAGGGGCACCCCTGCCTGTGGGCACCCAGTTGTGGGGGTGAGGGGGTGCCCCGTCCCTGCCGGGGGCTGCTCAAGGGTGCGGAGGAGCAGCGCTGCCCGCCCCGGGGAGCACGGTGAGTTATTACTGCAGGAAATGAAACTGCTAATAAATCCCCAGGCAGAAGCCAGGAAGGTTAAAACTTCATCTATAAAAAGGGATGATGATTTATAAAGTGGCTTCCAACTCCTTGTCCCTGCTGTGGAGCTCTCGGGCCATCGGCTGCCCAGGCAGGGAGAGCTGGGGCTGGTGCCCACCTGTGCCAGGACTCGCTGGGACTGGGCGGTGCTCTCACCCTGGGCTGGTGGTCCTGTGGGATGGAGGGGAGGGGAGGGAAGGTCCCATACTGTAGCCACCATCCCACCCCATCCCATCCCATCCCCTTCCCCATCCCATCCCCTTCCCCATCCCACCCCACCCCATCCCATCCATCCCATCCCATCCCATCCCATCCCATCCCATCCCATCCCATCCCATCCCCTTCCCCACCCCATCCCACCCCATCCCATCCCATCCCATCCCATCCCCTTCCCCATCCCATCCCCTTCCCCATCCCACCCCACCCCATCCCATCCATCCCATCCCATCCCATCCCATCCCATCCCATCCCATCCCATCCCATCCCCTTCCCCACCCCATCCCACCCCATCCCATCCCCTTCCCCACCCCATCCCACCCCATCCCATCCCATCCCATCCCATCCCACCCCATCCCACCCCATCCCATCCATCCCATCCCATCCCATCCCATCCCATCCCACCCCATCCCACCCCATCCCATCCATCCCATCCCATCCCATCCCATCCCACCCCATCCCATCCCATCTTGCATCTCCCAGGGATGAAGACGCTCCCTGGGCAGCCCTGGGTGCCGGAGGGGACCCGCAGCACCCCGGGGTGGGGGCACCACAGCTGATGCTGCTCAGCCCTGGCAGGGAGGTGCAGGCAGCGACAGGCCCAGCACCTTCCCCCACCCCTCTCCCACCACCCATCCCAGCACCCCTCCTCCTGCCGAGCGCATCGGCAGCAGGTCCTGCACCCACACGTGGCGAGAGAAAACCGAGGGAAAATGCGAGGCGGGGCGGGGAGCAGGAGAGCCCGTAAGTCACCGCCACCCCGAGACGTTCATAAATAATGTACAAGGCACGGGGCTGGGGAGCTTTTCACCCAGTTAATTAATATGTACGGTGAGCGCACGCACGCTCGGCACGACGGCAGGGCTCCCCCCTCCCTCCCAGGAAAAATACTTCTCACAGGACTGACACATTTATTATTTTACCCATAATTACCTTATTGTGAGCGTTTGTCAGAAAGCACCCTGGGAACCCCGGCCCCGTGCAGGGCTCCCAGGTGGGAGCCGGCTCTGAAACGCTGGCGGAGACTTTTTTGCTTTGGAAAGTGGCTCAGGATCGGGCCCGAGGCCTCCGCGCCGTGATGCTCGAGCCCACGCCCCACGTCCCGGGGCAGAGGCCTGCACGGGCAGCGCGGGCGTGAGCGCTGGGCCGGGGCATCTCGCCACCCGTGCGCGGGGCCGGGGCTGGGATGGGAACGGAACGGGGCCCAGCGACGGCAGCGGGAGCTGGGAAAGGGGCTATTAAAGGCTTTATTACAGGGTGACGCGGGCTAATTGCAGAGCTGCTTTCAGGGAGCCGGCAGCGGATGAGCTCAGGCGACAGCACCCAATTATTGCAGCTCAGTGGGGGGAAAAGGGAAAGAAAAGAAGAAAAGAAAGCGCAATTATCGGGACCTCATCTGCAGCACAGCACAGGGCTGCAATTTCCAGGCACGCTCGCTTTGCCCAGCCCCGCTCTCGCGGGCTCACCGAGCGCATGACAGTTTGCATTTATTTTTAAACGGGCAGTTGCCTTTCTCTGCCTCCTGTCCTTCAGCCCTGCCCCGCCGGGACACGCTCCTGCATCCCACCGACACCAGGACAAGATCCCACACCCCACCTACAGCGGGACAAGATCCCGCATCACACCAACACCGGGACAGGCTCCCGCATCCCACCAACACCAGGACACGTTCCCGCATCCCACCAACACCAGGACAAGATCCCACATCCCACCTACACCGGGACAAGATCCCGCATCCCACCGACACCGGGACACATTCCCGCATCCCACCAACACCGGGACAGGCTCCCGCATCCCACCAACACTGGGACACATTCCCGCATCACACCAACACCGGGACAGGCTCCCACATCCCACCAACACCGGGACACATTCCCGCATCACACCAACACCGGGACAGGCTCCCGCATCCCACCGATGCTCCCCCGAGCATCCCTGCCACCAGCTCAGCCCCAGCCCTCGGTGGGTACCAAACCACCACTCAGCCGAACCCTCTGGGAGCCTGCGATGCTTTTTCTTCCCCCCATCATCTCACCCGCTCCCACCTTTTTCCCCCCAGAGCCGCTCCCGGCTCTGAAATCACAGCCTTGTATATTAAAAAAGGTCAGATTTCAGCTCTTGTGAAGTAGCAAAAACCAGAGCAGCGTGAACAGACGCAGCCGCCTGTTTCTTGGGGGATCGGGAAGCCGGGGCGTGGGGGGGGGCCCGGTGCTGGGACTGTCACCTCTGCTGTGGCATGCTGGGGGCGGACGCCGCCATTTGTGCCTATTCCACATCACCGCTTAATAATTGACAATTAAATTTAATTACACCTTTGAGAAATAACAGCGTATGTTGGTTTAATGGGCCCGTCTAGAGCGGGGAGGGCTCTCTCCTGCACCCTCTGCTCGATAAGGTGGATCACGGGGTGACGCTCGTGGTGTGGTGACACCGTTTGCCAGGCTGGGTGCCAGGCAGTGCCACCACCGTCCCCCGGCACCACGTTCGCTGCCATCTCTGCCAGCGCAGCGGGGCTGAGCAGCGGCTCAGCACCCCGGCACCCCGTCATCGCCGGAGCCAGCCTCGGCACGGGGACCCGGCAGCAGCGAGTCCAGCCCAGGCGTGTCCCAGCCGCTTCGCCCGGGGGGTCCAGCAGCGTCTGGAGGAACCGGTGCCATCGCCTCCCATCGGGCCGATGCTGGTGGATGCACCAAAGATCCCCCAGAATATCTTAATTATTTATCTCCATAGAAAAGACGGGGCATGAAGCTGCTGCTCTGCCCTTAGCTGTTTCCATCTCTCCTCTTCTTGCCTCTTTTTAAAATTTTCTTTGAAACAATATCGCAGAGAACCCCCATTATTTGCCGCCTGATTTGTGAATCCTTCAGAGACAATCACCAGCGGCTCTCAAGGTTTCTGCTGCAATTAGGGAGGTTTGAGAGAGAGAGGGGAGGCAGGTGCTCAGCAGGAGCTGAGGTAGCCGGGGGGCTCGGCGATCCCGGGGCCAACCGGGCGCTCAGCATCTCCCTGAGCCTGGCAGCCTCCGCCTTCCCATCCCCCTGATTCACACCCCTCCCTTTCTCTAATTAAAGATAATCACCTGCAATTACCTAATTAGTTATCTGATTTTTGCCCTCTGATTCCACACCTATCACGCTCCCTCAGGATGTGATGCTGCTCGGTGCCATCAGCACCCACACCGGGGCACGGCAAGGGGCGACAAGCTGGTCCGCCCCTCCGGGGGGTGATTCATGATCCCGCACCCCCCCGCTGCTGCCCAGCCCCTGGCACCCCATGTCACCCTCTGGGAAGGACAGAAGGAGCCCGGGGAGGCAGCGGGGACACACGGACACCCCGGAGCACAGGGGATCCTCCCTGGGGGCCACTGAGCGATACAAGCGTGCCGGCAAGAGGTGGCCATGCAGAGGTGGCCTTGGCACCCAAATATTCCTGCGACAACCAGCGCCTGGGCAGGACCGTGGCGCTCGGCGTGGCAGCGTGACCCTGCGCCGGGGGCCGGGCACGGCGCTGGCAGGGCCACCGTCACGGGCTGGGCACGGGGACAGCCCAGGCTGTTGGACGCCACGCAGCCATGGAAGAAAAATTAGGCCAACGCGGGGCCCATCTCGCTCTCTCCCTCTGAGTGATCATTGCCCTCATTAAAAAACAACTAATTATTATTCTGGCTCATTAGCAATTATAAATCTCCAGCTCCGGTACTTCATTAAAAAAAATGACAAGTTAGCACTTAATTAATGTTCCCCAGCAGCCCGATGGGTGGAAGAATTAACCCTCCCCACCCTGCTGCCCACCAGTGCCCACCAGTGCCAGCACTCAACCAGCACCAGTGCCAGCACCCACACCATCACCAGCACCACACCAGTGCCAGCGCCCGCACCAGTGCCAGCGCCCACACCACCCAGCTCCTGGGGTGCGAGGGCACTTCGGGCTCCCCCCTCCACACTCCACAGAGGGATGCTGAGCCCCAGCACCTCCCTGGCCACTGGCCCTGCGGCAACCGGGGCTTGCTGAGCTTCCTGCGGCAGCACTGGGCAGCAGGGAACTGGGAGCAGGCAAGAAACCAGTCTGTGCACCCAGCATCTGCGGGGAGTTTACTGGAGGCAGCCAGAGGGCAAAGCTGGCCCTGGGCACCTGTCCCTGGGGAACGCCGTGGCTTCGTGTCACCCCGCCATCGCCACTGATGCGGCAGGTCCCGGGGCAGAGGTTTGCAGGCAGCAACGCGGATGTTTGGTGCAAAAACCCTCCAAAAGCTGAGCCGCAGCAGGGCAGGCAGCTGCCCGCGTCCCCGGCACCCGGCGCCTGCAGCGAGCACCTTCCCGCTACCCGGTGGATAATTGGCCTCTAAATCCCTCCGGGAGAGAAACAGGGGGGGAAAAAAATTACAGCTGCGGAACCAGCTCTCCAAAATTATATCACCTTCTCTGACAGGATAATTGCTTCTTTTCCCCGAGATTTAATACGGATCTCACATCCTTAAACAGTTGGGTGTTATTTTAAGGGTTCCCAGTGTTTTTCCCTCCTCTCGCAGGTCGCGTCGGATGCGGCGGCAGGGGCGGTGCCGCCCAGCACAGCGGTTTGGGGTGGAGGATGGGGACACTGGCCCCCTGCGTGGGGGAGATGCAGGGATGTGCACGCCTGTGGTACCCAGAGGAGAAGCGGGGAGCGGGGGGGATGACCCTGGCCCGGGTGTCACCGACGTCTGCCGCGCGCGAGCGAGGTCCCCGGCGCTGCGGCACCGACAGCGTGCCTTGTTCTCCGTGCACTCTAATGGCTACATCAATATTATCTCGCCTGCAAGTTGCCCTGTGACAGATGTATTAATGATACAGCGCAGCGCCGGGGAAGGACACGCACGGACTACGGGGGGGGCCGGCACGGGCAGGGGCCTCGCTCGGAGCAGGCAGACCCCACCCCAGGGGAGGACCAGGAGGATATTTGGGGGGTCAAAGCCCTTGGCCAGACCCCGAGGCCTCAGGCTGTTTACATCCTCTGTGATCCTACGAGCCAGGAACCCCTCCTTGACACAGACCCGGATATTTTGGGGTGCCCCGTGTGGAGCGTGTGTGTGGTTCCCCGTGCCACAGCCTCTCCGGAACGCTTACACCCAGGAAAACTCTCCCTCTGGCTTCCATCCAGGCTTCGATCCTACAGTAAATCCAGCAATAAATCAGCCTGCGGATGCAGGAGCCCGGCCCCGGCGCCCGTCCACGCTGCCACCGGCCGAGCCCCATCCATCACCGCCGTGGGCCTGACCCCGCCGTCCCGCTGCCGCCTGCCACCTGCGTGTCCTGCTTGGGGACGGTGGCCCCTGCACCCCGCCAGCCCCCAGGAATGCTCTGCCACGAGGACTGGGGGGACCCCCAGCAGCACCAGCTTCCCCCCCAGCTCCCCGCCGGCCCCGGCGTCGATGGGGCAGCAGCTGGCAGCCGGCGCGGGGGAGCAGCTGGGGAGCGGTGCCGGCAAGGGGGTCCCGGCCATCACCGTCCTCCCGCCACCCCACACCCGCCCCACGCTGCCACCAGCTCACGACCAGGTTTGGGGTGGGTGAGGGGACCCCCGTGTCACCCCCCTGCCCCCACACACACCCTCCTCGCCCTCTCCCCCCCCGCACACTGACCCCGTGCCAGCCCTCCAGAGCGAGTCCTTGCTGTTCCACGTACTGCTCTGAAAATAAACCACCGTTAAAACATTTTCGGATTACAGTCAAGTGCGAGCGCGTTGTTTAGCAGCCAGGGAGCATGAAAAGATGGCTCAGCAAGAGACTTTCCGTCATGCAAGAGCCATTCAGGAGCATTAATCCGTGGCATTTGGGAGCCGCTGCCTGATTACGCCCCCGTGCCACCCTCCGGTGCCCCCCCTCAGCCACAGCGTGGGGCCTGGCACCCTCTGGCAAGGTTTGGCTTTGCCAAGCTGCACTAAAACACGGCGTGACCCCGGCCCCGCTCACGGGGACCCACCAGCCCCATCCTCGGGAGCTGGCTGGGGCAGCGCTGCCAGTCTGTAAATATATTATTTATTATTTCTATTACCCTTCTCCATTATTCATTGTTTAATTCGCTGCTATTCTATTATTAACTCTCCCCCGTGCTTTGGCCACACTCTGACATGAAAGAGGCACCGCAAATTTTTGCTCTCGTACCGCGGTCTTCACACCAGCTTGGAGGTGGATCCGAGACCGGTGGCCACTTGTGTGCCCCATCGGTGGCCATGGGGCTGGCCAGGGGCTGGCCACTGAGCCCTCTCCCTCTGTGCCACAAAGCAAACTGGAGCAAACTGTTTCCTAAGCCTTCTCGGGCACAGTTTGGCTGTGCACAAGGCTTTCAGCTGAATTAAAGTGCAGTTTTTCCTGTAAAGCTGCTGCTTGCCGCCGCCTTCACTCCGGGGGGACTCGCATCCAGCCACCTCCTTTGGGTTTTGGTGGGTTTTACCCCCCTTGGGGATGGTCACGGCCGAGCCCCTTGCCCTCGTTTCCCCCACAAGAAACAAAAAACTGAGGCGTGGCTGGGGAAATTTTTAAAAAGGGCCAAGAAGCTTGTTTTTCCTTAAAAATCATGATTTGCCAAAAAAATGACCTGAGCTCAGCTATGTGGGTTCCTGTTGCCACCCAGACTGCTGGCCCTGGGCAGCACCATGGGATGGGGGTGGCTTGCCTCAGTGATCCCTTGGCCACCCCGGCAAACTCCACAGTCCCGGCAGCACCGGGGCTGTTGGAGGGACCCGTGGGTTGTACATCCCCAGTCCCCCAAATTCCTGCTTCACGGTTGGACTCGTTGAGGACCTCGCCGAGGGGTCTGAGCTGCTGTGGGCAGCCTCAAAAAATAATCATCCCTCTTATTCTTTGCTGGGGGAGGCTTTTACTGATGAGTTTTTGCATGGCCAAACCCTGCCGGCGTGCTCTGCCGCTGCTGAAGAGCTTATCTGGGAGCCAAGGGAGAACGTGGGGCTGTTCGGCAAATAGCGGCGGCGTAATAGATGGGGCACCCAGGGAAACAAACACTTACAAATGGCTTTAGCATTTCCCGAAATGTCACGCCGGCTGCTCGGCACAGACAGGTCCCCAGCTCCGCCGAGCTGGCAGGGGAGCTGCGCGGCGTTTCGGGGTGGTGGGAGTGCTGCCCAAACCCCCCCGAGCCACGGGGGACCCCTCGCCCACTGCGGTAGCCCCGATTCCGGTGGCTCCTTCCCGTCTGGTGGGTGCCAGCACCGGCACAACCAGCCCGGCAGCGCAGGGGTCCTGCGGGCAGAGCACCGCGAGAGGTGGGGAAGGCAAACCCCACGGATCCGTCCCAAATCTCCTTGTCCATCTCATTGATTCTTCCCTGCTCCCCCCGGGGTGAGGGGGCTGCCAAGGAGCTGGCCTGGACTAAGAATCCTCATTTATCCTGATTTATTCTGATTCCATCACCCCCGTCATTCGCTCAGCGAGGCGGGTGGGGGTGGCCGTTTCCCGTGGGGTCCCCAGGTTTCACCCCAAGCTCCAGCCTCTCCCCATCCACAACACGGCTCGGTTGCTTTTCTGCTGAGATCGGCACGATTTTACAGAATCCCAGAATCATCTCGGTTGGAAAAGACCTTGAAGATCCCCCAGTCCGACCATGAACCTCACCCTGACCATTGCGGGGCATAAGCTCCCAGAGCTGGGGGCTGGGGGCCGCAGTGGCTGCAGCGTTGCAGTGCAGAGCAGCCCACCCTCTTCCTCCTCCTCCTCCTCCTCCTCCTCCTCAGCATTCACGGGGGATCCCACAGACAGGTTTTACTTCGGGTGCAGAGCACGGCCCTGCCACCCTGGGACCCTCTGCGCCCGCCCGCCCACCCCGGGAGGATTCTGCTTTAAATTGCTCTGGTTAAACTATACATAAGCCTGGAGCAAGATGTTTTTTTTGTCAGCGCCTGATGCCCACATCAGACTGTTAAATTTCATCTCAGGCCGATCGGATGGATCATCGTTTCTCCCGTTATTGAGACATAGGAAGCAGCTCCCGTCCTGCCACGTGGGCATTGCGGCGCCCGTCGGCACGGGCTCTCCGGATCCGGTGCCTCACCCCTCCTCAGCTCCCTCCGAGATATTATGGGTTTTTGGAGTGATTTTCAATGGAGGCAACAGTATCGTGGGGATGGGGGGACCCTGAGCCCTGGCACTGTGTTGCACCCAGGGCTCTGCTCCTCTGTCACACCTCCCGGTGTCACACGCTGCCACCAAACCTGCCCCCAGCCCTGCTCCCTCCTCCGGCACCGGGGAGCCAGGATGGCGAGGAGTCACTTTAATCTCAATCAATTAGAAATAAAGCAGTTCTAACAGCAGGGCAATAAAAGAACACTTTAATTTTAGAGCTAATTAAATATCAACAATTGGAATGCAGCAACAGACAGTTAACCTGGAGTAACCCATTATTTATAAGGAATATAATGGATTGACTGGGGGGATGAAGTGAGTTGTAGTCATTTTAATATCAGCTGTCACAGTCTAACTGTTCTCTTTTGTCTCACTCCAGCACAATCATCTCGCCGGCTTCCTCCGGGACCATTACCACTTCTCTGCTCGACAGAAGATTAATTAAGCTCAGGTCCCAGCAGAGGACGGGCACGTGTGCTCCTGTCCCCGCTCGGTGAACCGGGGTGACACTGGGGCGCAGCCCAGGCTTCGGGGTTCCGCCAGCCCAGCCGAGCGAGGCGATGCCTCCAGCCCCAGGGTTCACTGATAATTGCAACCCACCGGCTCTCTGACAGCACATTAGAAGCCGTAAATTATTAATGGGAGCTCTCCCGGCTCTGCTGGGTGCCCCGTGGGCTGCGGTGGCTCCTGGTGGCTCCGGGGAGAGACAGAGCCACGGTCCTGATGGGGCCAGGTGGGAACAGCCCCCCTGGGGGAGGTGAACCCCCCAGCACCCCAAAACCCACAGCAAAGCCCTTTCTGCTCCCCATGCTGCCACAAGCCCCCACTCCCTGCACTGGGGAGCACAAGTACGTGGAGCTGGGGGAACGCCAAGCCTGCCAGCCCCAGCACAGCCCTCGGGGGCTCTCCTGGGGTGCCCCGGACACTGATCCAGGCCCCTGCACCCCAATCCAGGAGCCGGGCAGGAGGGGATGCTCAGCCCCGAAACGCACATCCTCCCCGCCGCGCCGAAATCTTCCGTCGCTGCAGCCCAGGCACATCCATCACGGGGCTTCAGCAACCTCCCGGCCTGCTGCAGGGAGGTTCATTTAATATGTGCAAAAGCACTATTTAATTTAGTGCATTTGTTAGATTTTTTAATAGCATCAGTGCCAGAGAGGAGCATCAGGGACTGAAGAGCGAGTTCAACTGTCACAGGCAGCAGCTGCCGGTACCTGAGCTGCTGGGGGGGGCAGGGGGGGGCGTCCCCAGCCAGCCCTAAGGGGACACGAGGCTGACGTGACACCATGAACTCCCTGTGGTTTCAGCCTCTGGAGCCCTTCTTCCAGCTGAATAATTTGTGGTGGAATAAAACCACCCCAGGCAGGGGCTGTGCCCCCATCACCGCTCAGGGAAGGCTCAGCACTGGCATCGCTCCCCCAGCAGCAGCCTTTGGGTGAAAAGAAAACTCCTCCGTTCCCAAAATTCGCATTTTCCCCTGGAAAAGTTCCCTAAAACTCATTTTGGCCTCACCAGGGCACGGTCCCGGAGCTCACACTCCCCCGCTGCCACTGTGCCACCCCTGGTGCCACCACCGTGCCACTCTTGTGCTACTTGTCCTCCTGTCCCCATCCCAGCCCCTCTGGCATGTCCCCCCCTGTACCTGCCCGGGGTAAGAGCTGCTGACAGTCAGATTCACACTAATAGAATTATTCCTGTGTTAAAGCCACAGGTTGACCTTCCCCGTTAGTTATTCGCGGTGCCAGGCTGGCTCCGGCCTCGCTGTGTCCCTGAGCGTGCGACGAGGCTGCCAACGGCACCACGGACCAGCCCGAGTTGGAGGGAATCCGTAAGGATGGTCAAAGCCAAGTTCAAATGTTGGGGCTCTGCCCCAGCAGCGCCGAGCCCAGCGTGGTCAGAGTCACCCAGGAGCCGTGGGGAGAGGGGAGGAAAAGGGCAGTTTGGGGGGCGCAGAAGCAAGGGGCGTCTTGGCACAAACCCAAAGCTCCTGGCTCAAGGCGGAGAAAACGTTTTGACTCCCAGTCACCGGGTTTTTGTTCCAGGTTTGATGTATCGGCTTCAAAAGAAAAATGCCATCGCGTGACAGAAAGTCAAGAAATTTTCTTTGGGAAATGTCAAAATGAAACACTCGCGGAGTGAAATGTCTCAGCAGCAAAAGGCTGGCAGCAAATCCCCCCCTGCCAAGGCTGGCACCGTCACCGCAGCCCCCAGCACCGTCGCTGCTGGCAGCGAATTGGGAAGGGCAGGGGGGGAGCAGGGGGAGGGCGAACACCCCCCCCGTCACCCACAGCGTTTCCATGGGAGCTCCTCTCGACCCTAATTACTGGGGGAAATCACAGCCCTTTGCCACCTGCCAAAGCAGGAGAGGGGCTGCTCTGAGTGGGAAGTTACGTGGGATTTCATTAGTATTAGTATTGTTATTATTTAATTCTCAAAGTCGTAGGATTTACGGCCCAAGCTTACTTATTATCAGACCCAGCCAAATAAAAATGATAGATTCCTGTGCCTGCCTTACAGCAGCTCTCAGTGGCTATTACGGTTGCTAAAAACGTTTTCTGTTCAAAAAAAAAAAAAAAAAAAAAAAAAAGAGAGGAAAGAAAAAAAGGAGGGAAGAAAAAGAGCAAAAGGAAAAATGCAATAGGAGCCAGGGAAATGATGGATTGCTGGAGATAATCCATCTTGTCAGCCCAGGACTACATAACCTTGATGTCAGCGGGTATTTTTCTCTGCCTGAGCTCTCCGGCTCCGTCAGCGTCGGGACGGAGCCGGGGCATGACGGAGGAGGGGGTATGGCACAGGGACGGCTGCCACCGCGCCTCCGGAAAACTGCCAGGATTTGGGGATTCTCCCTCATTCCTGTGTCCCAGGTGGGGAGGGGGATGCAAATGCCCAGCCCCAGGTCCCCCGGGTGATGTGGGGGAGGACTGGAGCTTCAGGGGAGTCGTGGTGGGGCGGCAGGGGACAGCGGGGGACAGCGGGGACAGCAGGGGACAGTCCCCAGGCACGTCCCAGCAGCAGCACTGCCTCTGCTCTTTCCTCCCCTCAATCTCTTTCTGTCATCTGCCAGTCCCCCCCCCCGCCGCTCCCCCCTGCCGCCACGCTCTCTTCCTGGCGTCTCTGCCATTTTTATCTAACGCTGGCCGTGAAAATTGGTGTGAAATAAAAAAAGGCATCTCTGCCCACAGATGAAATCAATTGATTTGGCAGGTCGCCCATGGACACCTCCGAGCAGCACTTCCAATTTGCAGGATGGACGCCGGCTCGATGCAGTTTCTTCCCTTTCTTCTCCTCCGTCTCCCCCACCCCAGCTTCTCCGCCTCGATTTTTTTCTTCTGTCTTTCCAATTTCCCTTTGATGTTCCCGTTATTTCTGCTTTCCACTTAATGGAAATCAGCCCTGGGTGGGTGTGGATGTGTGTGCGGGGTTTGTTTAGGGAGTCTGCACACACGTTCCTGTCTCCTTTCATCGAAGACGGCTCAGGGACGTCCTTGGTCCTGGCGTGCTGGGGGACGGGGATGATTTGGGGGATCCCATGGGGTTGGGTGAGAGCTGCAGCACCCTGGTGCCGTGAGTCCCTGGTCTCTCACCTCCCATCCTGCCTCTGCTCTGGTTCCAAAGGTGGTATCAGGGCTGGGGACAGTCCCTGGGGCTGGGAGCAGCCCCACACACGGCAGGGCACAGAGAGGACCAGGAGCACATGGCACCGGCCCTGCCCCAGGCTCTGATCCATCCTCCCTCTGTGTCCTCCCTTCCTCCAGCTCCATCTCACCTCTGTCCCCATCCCTCCCTCTCCATCCCCCTTCCATCTCCATCCCTCTTCATCCTTGTTCCATCTCCATCCCTCCTCCATCTCCATCCCTGTTCCAACTCCATCCCATCCCCACCAGGGACATGCTGGAGAGCAGCAAAATGGAGCCAAATGGCTGTAAAACCTCCTCTCCCCAGCCTGCGAGTGGCCAGACGGGGTTTTCTAGCCCCAGACCAGCCACGTGCACCCCCAAAACCCAACAGCACACATCAGAGGCATCAAACAAGTCCCTGTTGTGGTGCAACCAGGAAGGAAACACTTCTCCGAGCCACGGCAGAGCCTGGGGGCCGGGAAACTGGGATCCTGGGGCTGCTGGCTGGCTGGCTGGCTGGCTGGCTGGCTGGCCACCCCTGCAAAGGACTTGCCCGGCAGGGAGGACGTCACCTGTCCAGCGTTTTTAGCAAGGGGTTAATTAAATATGGGTGTCCCTGGCTATGGGCAGCTCCAGAGCCGATGGGACCGGGGTGTGCTCCTGGGCTGCCTCCTGCCCGCGCAGGCAGGAGCAAGGGTTCACACGCAGGCAGGCGCAGCCTCGGTCCCTGCTGACACCGGCCCATTTATTCCCCAGAAGTTAAATATTACACAACTCCATTAGAGCTTCAAGGCAAATGTGACGTTAATCACGAAAACCTTGATATTCTGCAGGAGACTTAAGCCCTGAAAGGGAAGGGGGGAAAAAAAAAAACAACCCACGCTTTCTTCCTAACGCTTTCATTTTACTTTGAGGTTAATAGAAGGCTAATTTGAAAGCACTCAGCTAATGAGAAAGCTAAAAATACTCCTCCTGTCCAGACCCTTCCTCCATAGCGCCTGTATCAGTGGCGTCGGCTGCAGATGATGCTCCTTGCAGCCCGGGGACATGGTGCCCCTCACCTGTCCCTACCCTCTCTGGGGGACACAGGTCCCTCATGATGGGGACACCGGGTGTCTTGGTGACCTCCCCGGCACGGACGTGTCCCAGCTGCAGTTGGGGTCGTGCCATGGCCCCTGGGCTGGCTCAGACAGGGGTGGGGTGTGAGGGGGAGACCCATGCAGTGATCTACAGGGCTGCGACTCGGAGGTCCTTGGGTTGGCCACGTGTGGGGCAGGGGACAGGGACAGCTGGGCTTGCAGCCACACTGTCACCTCCCAAAAAGGAGCAGGGCTGGGGGGACCAGGGCGCCTGTGGAACACGAGCCTGCATCCTGCCCATCCCTCGCTGCCTTCTGCATCATCTGGAACACGCCGCTGCGGAGGGAATACGTTGTTTTCCAGCACATCGCTCTGTGATGGGAAGCTAATGTTGTGTGGCTGGTTCCAGCACAGCCCCCGCGACTCGGGGGAGACAAACCATGATCCGCCCTGAAAACATCCCAGGGAGCCCCAGGCTGATGGCGGGGGGGACTCCCCCCTCGCACCCCCTCATCCCACTCACACCCCCTCATCCTCGAGCCGCCTGCTCCCCTTCGAACCCGCTGCAGCCCCCACGGGAGACCTGCGGGCACGGAGCCCCCGCCGCAGGGACACAACGGGGCAGAGCCCCCTCCCTCTGCTCCCCCCGTCAGCACAGTGCCACGGGGCCGGGGGACGCCAGCTCAGCCACCCCGTGCATGAAACAGGGTTAATAAAGCTCCTCCGCCTCCCCCGGGGCGTCTGCATGGGCTCATCCATCTTTCTGCTCATCCTGGTTTAATTTCCACAGTGGCTCCGTGTTGCCTTCCCCGAGCAGCCGACGATGCTCCCGGAGGAAACCACCGGCAGTAACGGGTGAGCCGATGGGATTTTCCGGCTGCGGGAGGGCTTGGGGCCAGCTCTGCTTCATCCAGCTCCTCACACGGGCACGGCTGCCGGATCCCAGTTTTCCATCGCGGAGGCTGGGCCGGCTCCAGGCTGGCGGGGAGCCCCCCACATGTGCTGCTCGCCACGAGCCCCTGCCAGTTTGCACCTTCGCCGGCGCTCCCAGCTCGCACGCAGTCGCTTGGGATGTGGTTTAATTAGGAAATGATCTGTACGGAAAATCGCGCCTTCGAGTGCCTCGAATCTCACGCTCATGGCTCAGCTCCAAACCAGTTGAAAAACCACCCAAGTTTGAGGACAATTTCTGGAGACTTTCTGCAGCTGCTGGGTGGGATCGGCAGCCGGCGGCCGTGCGGTGCCACACACACGTGGCACAGGGCTGAGGACGGCACTGACTGATCGGAGAGATGCCAATTTCTGGGGGATCATCAGCCTTCAGAAAAAAAGCCACCTCTCCTGCACCCCGTATCTAAACCGCCTCTAAACTGAGGCCTGGAGGAGCCCTGGGGCCCTCCCTGGGCATTGCTGAGCTGTGGGGAATCACCCTGGTACCCCTGGGAGATGCCAGGAGACACTGGGACATGCTGAGAGGTGCTGAGATGTGCTGGGAGGTGCCATGAGATGCTGGATGATGCTGAGAGGTGCTGAGAGGGGCTGGGAGATGCTGGGCTGTGCCATGAGGTGCTGGGAGATGCCAGGAGACACTGGGAGATGCTGAGAGGTGCTGGGAGATGCTGGGCTGTGCCATGAGGTGCTGGGAGATGCCAGGAGACACTGGGAGATGCTGAGAGGTGCTTGGAGATGCTGGGACATGCCATGAGGCGCTGGGACCTGCCAGAAGATTCTGGAAGATGCTGAGATGTGCTGGGAGGTGCCATGAGATGCTGGATGATGCTGAGAGGTGCTGAGAGACGCTGAGAGGTGCTGGGAGATGCTGGGCCGTGCCATGAGGTGCTGGGAGATGCCGGGAGATGCCAGGAGACGCTGGGAGATGCTGAGAGGTGCTGGGAGATGCTGGGCTGTGCCAGGAGGTTCTGGGAGATGCCAGATGGTGGGACACGCAGGGCCATGCCAGGAGAAGCCGCAGCGGGCGGCAGAGGCAGCGGCAGGCAGCGAGCGGCCGGCTCTGCCCGCTGCCCCCAGCACTCCCCTCTCCAAAGGTGCCCCAGCGGTGCCAAAGCGTTTACAGCAAAATGGAGTTCAGGAGGGCAGGGCTGAACTGCCTCCCCGGAAGAAACGAGGAGACTTTAATTCCCTTCCTACAAAGCCACATTAAAGGGTTTCTCGTTCCCCTTGCTGCAGAAAGGCCGTCCCTTTCCCCGTCTCTCTTCTCTGCTCCTCCAGAGACTGACTCCCGTCTTTCCTCTCCTTTGAGGAGGGCTGGATGTGTTTAACCTCCGCATCCCCGGACAATTAAGAAGTTTTATTTGGGGGGGACACTGTCAGATGCAGGGGGGAAGGCAGGGGGGCCACGCGAACCAGCATGCCGGTGGCTCTGCATCTGCCACCGTTGCTCCCTCCAGCTCCCTGACTCCTATTGATGGTTTAATTTTCCTTGGGGTTGGGGGGAGAAGAAAAGCACTGGATAATTGTAGCGGAATGGGCTGATAAGTAATGTTTGGTATCCTTTTTACAACCATTCCCCAGGGGCCCATTATGGTAATTTTTCTTCTATAACTGGCAAATTGTATAACAAGTCAGATGATAAACTAGCAAGCCCGGCAAAAATTTGCATTTTAATACAACTGTCTAAATCACTTCTCCACGTAGAGCCGGACAGTCGCTTCTGCTGCATGGGGGGTTTCGGGGGGTGAGGGTCGGGCCCCCCTCGCTGGTCCTGGCAGGGGTTTGTGGCCCCACAGCGTGCAGGGGTGAGGGTCACACCGCAGGGCCACGGGCTGCCATGGGGCTGGGCAGTGGGAGCCCCCCACCCGCAGTGGCAGAGCTATTTACGGGAGCCCTTCCTGGGATGTGAAGTCCCTGAGCCCTGTGCCACCACGTCCCCAACCCCTGTGCCACGATGTCCCCTTGCCCTGCGCCACGACACCCTAAAGCTCAGTGCTGTGACATCCTCAGGCCCTGCACTGTGATGTCCCCAAGCTCTGTGCCGTAACGTCCCCAAGCTCTGTGCCATAATGTCCCCAAGCCCTGTACCAGCTCCACCTGCCCCTTCGGTGAGAGCTGTTAGCAACTAGAAATCTGGTAGCCAAGTGCCAGGCTCCCCGACAGCTTTAGAAATAGCTGCTTTGAGTCCAGTTTGAACCTTTGATTAAAAAGAAAAGAAGAACAAAAAACAAAAAAACAAACAAACAAAAAAAAAAAGAAAAAAGGGAGAGCAAAAAATCCTTGTCTGGAGAAGTCATCAGCCATCCCTCTGTGGCTGCAGAGCTGCAGCATCCCCGGTGGGCAAGGCCATTAAGGCAGAGCCTTGTACCCGTCCCCGTTCCAAACGTGAAACCTAATTAAGATTTTCTAAACCCTCACCCAACACAGAAAACTGCCACCGCGTTAGCAAGGCAAATAACACCCAAATTAAGTTATTTTCTTGCCTTGTTTTAGTCCAGTTTTTAATTAGGTGGCCGCCGGAATGTGGTGCGGCCCCGCGTAACCGTGTCACTGTGATTTATTAGGGCTCTTCGCTGGAGTTACTGCTGCGCTCCAACCTTTGCATCTCCTGTCACAGATCGGGTCCGTGGAGCCGGAGCACGGCGGGGAGCTGGGGATGGCCCTGGCCCTGCCTTGTCCCCATCCCCGCAGGAGCTTGGGGACGCCCTCTTGCTGCTTCCCTCCCTGCTGCCTTCCCAGGGGAGGGGGAACCTGCTGGGTAATCACCACACTGCTACGGAGGGATTTTTTGGAAAAAATAGCACAAAAACCCCCACAACGGAGCAGGAAAGATTCTGTGTCTACATTTTTAACAATAGGAAAGATATTTTTGAACAACCTGATGACACCCCGTACCCTCACACCTGTCCCGCCATCTTGCTGCCCGGTGGGGACGGTGGCACGTCCCCGTGGGGCACAGGGGAAGGAGCGGGGTGCCCCGGCACGGGGCTGCAGCGATGTGCCGGGGCAGCAGCACCCCCTTTTCAGGGAGGGAAGGGGGAGGCAGGGCCGCAGGGCCGACTGCAGTGTGCCAGCTCTTCAAAGGACGTTAAACCCGTCACCACCGTCTTGCAGAATTAGCACAAGTGACATTCGCTTTGTAGCCACATGTTTGCAGCACGGAGCAGATGGCGAGGCCGCTGGACGCGATTCAGCTCCACGGCGCTTCGCCGAGCCGGGCACCGCCACGACAGAAAAGCTGAATTTCCCCTCGATCCGCTGGGATATTCATTAGCTCGTGTCCGAAAGGCAGCAGGGCTTTGCCAGCTGCCAGCGCGTTCAGCGCCTCGCCCTGGCTCCGGGAACAATCCGGGGCTTTTTGGCTGAAGTTTGGGGCCTTAAGGGATGCGCAGGTAATTACCAGTGACAACATTTGCATTGCCAAATTGCCTCGAAAAAGGAGGAGGAAGAAACAAGCTGGTTAAAAGCGGGTATTTACCCAACGGCAAGGACATTTCCTACGCGATGCCGCGGCCAAGTGACGGGTGGTGGGTGCCATCCTGGGGGACAGAACCTGACAACGGGCTACGGGATGCGCCGGCGGGGATGTGGCACTGGAGCTCCACCTCGGGTCCATGGCAGCTCTGGGCTGCGATGCTCCAGTTTCGGGGAGATTTTCCCAGCGCAGCCCCGTGGGAGCGGGATGCTGGGGCTGGATCCAGCAGAGCGAGGCAGGTTTCCTCGCCTCCCCCTCGCCTGCCTGGCTCCTGCCACCTCCACTGCTGCTCTGTGATTGATGAAATAATTCAAGCCTGAATGACCGGCAGAGAGAAATGCAAGCACGTTGCCCTTTTTCTTTATAGAAGAAAAAAAAAATCTCCCAGGAAGCTCTAAAGGCAGAGTCAGGGAGGAGAGCCAGGGCGAGGCGCTGGGGCGGGAGGGTGAGCTCTGCCCGCCCGGGTCGGTGAGTTGTTGTGGGGGGTCCCACCGGCCGTCCCCTCGCTCCGCCGCTGTCTCTGCTGATGGAGGAAGACGTGTGACACCAGGCAGCAGCACCCAGGATGCACAACCGGGTGTCCCCACAGTCCCCAGACCGCCCTGCGCCCCAATCCTGCACCGCCGCGCTCTCCCAGCCCTCCTGAACCTGCCGCTCTCACCACGCTTTGAAGTCTCAGCTAATTTCATGCCCTTTGGCAGGGCTGGTGCTTGGGCAGCCAGCGGCAGCGTTTGCAGCCAGAGCTGGGGAATTTGCCACCCCGTTTGCCAACCCGCAGCCTTCGCCGCTGGCCGCTCACCGGGACGGCTGCGCCCCGAGACTGGGCTTTGCCTGGCAGCTCGCCTGAGCATCCTGCTCCAGGCAGGAAAACACCGGAGGGACCGAGAATCCTTATCCTGAGCACCAGGGGGGCCGTGAATAATGAAAGAGGAATCCATAAGTAATTACATTCTAATTAAGTAAGAATGATGGATAGAGGGGACCGGATGACTCCACGTAAATCGTACAAGCTGTAAAGGGCCTCGCCTCTGCCACCGTCAAATTGATTTGCTGGTTTGGAGGAGGGGGGGGCAAAAAATAAAAAAGAAAAGGAGCTTTGTGTTATAACATTTACAGCCTTGGAGGTACCATTGCACCGCGCGTCCCTGGCCCGAGCGGGACGTCCCGGCTGGGCTGGCACTGGGGCTGGCGGTGAGGAGAGGCGAGGGGTGCACGGCCCGGAGCCGGGGCAGCCACGCGGCCACGGCCGCTCTGGGGACGGTAGGACGTGGCTTTGCAACCCCCAGTCCCCGGGTTCATTTGTGAACTCTCACACAAACTCCTAATGACCTGGCAGCGCCGCGGCAGCCGCTCGGTGTGACAGCCGGCGCTCGGCTGAGGGCTCTTCTGTCAGCCGGCGCTGCCATTAATTAGCGCTCGGCTTTATTAGTGCCTTTATCTGCTCAGCTCTGCGCAATCCAAACCCAACCCCGCTCCCCATCCCACGGCGGGACCGGCAAAGGGCCCAGCATGGAGGTTCACGTGCCACGGGGCTGCAACCTGGGGGGATCCCCCCTGCCGAACCCCACACATCACCGGCCGCGAGCAAGGGCTGGAGCTGCCACCGCCGCTGCGCCACGGAGCCCCGGGGTCACCCCTGCGGGGACAGCAGCCCCCAGACTCCTCGCTCTGGCTCTGCACACGCATGGACACGCACTCACACGCGTGCACAGCCGCGCTTCCCCGCCTCCCCCCCTCCCTGCCGTGCACCCTCGTGTGAGCAGCCCCATTTCCACGGCATCAGCCCCAGCAAGTGGCAACGGTGGCATTACCTTGGAGACTAATTAAGGTGGCGGCGAGAGCTGGAACACCTTGACCCGGGGAAGGTTAATGGCTCGCGCTCGGCGAGGGGAGGCTGGGGCTCAAGTCAACTCCGCGACATTAATTGTGGTATCGAGCGGCGCTGCACGAGCGGCCCTGGAACCGTTCCTCGCCATTATGTTAATGGCGTTGCCGTGTCTATATTCTTTAAGTAATTGGCAGCTTTTTCTAGGTCTCGTCCTCCATTTATTTCCCCAGTACATCAGGAGTCATTGTGTACAACCGCTCCGCAAATGCCAGTTCCCGCGTTAAGTGGAATCGGCGCAGAAAAGCAGCCGGTAATAAGGTGAGAGACAAGAGAAGGGGCAGCGGTGCTGGCAGGGTTATTCCCTCGGGAATGGAAAAATCACCGGCTGGGACCACAGGACTGCCAGGGACGGGTGTCAGGGATGGGTGTGGCCACTGGGAGAGGAACCCCCAAATCTCCAGGCTGGAATGTGCAGGATGTGCGCCGGGTGAGAGGAGCACGGCACGACAGATTCACTGCTGGAGGAGCCGGGACAGAGAGGTGAGGGATGGGATGGGATGGGATGGGATGGGATGGGATGGGATGGGATGGGATGGGATGGGATGGGATGGGATGGGACGGGACGGGACGGGACAGGATGGGATGGGATGGGACGGGATGGGAAGTGCCATGATTTCAGATACCAGCTGAGCCACACCTGGAAACTGTTGGGAGGTGACGGACATGCCCATGAGCGGTGCCGGAGGGCCACAGGTGCTGGGCTGCCCAGCAGAGAAGCTGTGCCTGGTTAGCATTCTCCCAAGGAGCCCAGCAGGTAATTACACACAGATTAAAAATGTAAGCAAAAGCAATTTTTCTTCCTCACAAGTCTGGGCAGAGACGTGCGACCTGGTACTGATGGGGAGGAAGGAGCCAAGCTCGTTCCGCGGCAGCCAGCGCCCTGGGGGGAAAGCAGGGTGCTACACCCCACAGCCCTGCACCCCAGGGCCCACGGAGGGGTCCCAGTGGGCCACATTCCTCAATCCCCATCCTCCTCATCTTCCTCCAGAGCCAAGAGCTGCCGGACCCTCCTTGAACCTGGGCTCTCCCCTCCCCGATGGCATCTAGCAGCCTTCAGAGTAGCCAAGGAGGCGAGCTCCTGGTGCAAAGGGCACGCTCAGCGCTCCGAGTTCATTCCCTTTCTGTGATTGCTGGCTTTTAGCAGCCCAGGGAAGGAAAAGTGTCGTTTAAAAAAAAAGCATATTTTTTAAAAAAATTGCCAGCATCCCTTTAATTAAGCGATAAAATGAGTTAGAGCGTGAGGAACTGCACACTAATTCATCCTGAAGACGTTGGGCACCGGGCCAGGAGGATCCTCTTACTGCAGCGATAAAATTTCATTAAAAAATGTTTTAACTTTTTTTTTTTTTTTTTTTTTAAACACTTGTTAATTTAACCAAGAAGCTAAAAAGTTATGAGCAGGGGAAAGCTGTCTTCTACGAACTTACCACCACACAAGCCCCGGCGCCGCTCGCTTCCCGCGCGCTCCCTTCCAGCAGCAGGCGGGGGAATGCTTAAGCCACCATTTCCCTTTCCCATTCCTATGTTTTAATCCAAAATTATTTTATCGCCCACTGAAGGAAAAAAAAAAAAAAAAAGCTTAAGTAGTCATTTATTAACAGCTATAAGTATCATTAGGCAGAGAGATGTGGTAAAATATAGATTACACCGGGAAGAACCAAGTATCTGAGTGCCATTTTTCCTGTTCAGCATGTCATTACACATCCCGTCGTGGCATATCACAGCGATGATTAGTAGCATCAAATGACTTCTGAAAAATGATTATGTGCCATTAAAAACATTAGTCTGTCTGAAACCAGCACAAACAAATGGCCGTGCTGGGGATGAGTCATTAGCTCTGGGGCCGGGGGATGTGACGGGAATCCCGGAGACGCGGCGGGTGCAACCGGTGGGTGCTGTGGTGGCACCGGAGGGTGCTGCGAGCGCGGTGGGGTGACAGGTGACAGAGCGAGCGCCGGGCTGGCGGGGTCCCAGGCGCCTGGAGGGACCTCTGGGGATGGCGGTTGCAGGGTGGGTGCAGGAGGTGCCGGCAAGTGACTCCTCTCCCCGCAGGTGCCAGGCGTGGGGCTCGCCCTGCCCTGCACCCAGCTGGCCCCGCTCTGTCCTTCCCTTTCACCAGCTGCAGCTCCAGAACGTGGCCCAGGCGTCTCCTCCCCAACCCATCACCCCAGCCCCGTTGCCCCCAAGTCCATTGTCTCATCTCCATCACCCCAAGCCATTGCCCCGGCTCTATCCAAACCATCACCTGGACCCCATCACTCCAACCCATTCACCCAAATCACCACCCCAACCCATTTCCCTGGCCCCAACCCATCGTCGTGGCTCCATAATCCCAGCTCATCCGAGCCATCGCTCTCACCCCGTCACTTCAACCCATCAACCCAACACGTCACCCCAACCTACTGCCTGGCTCCCTCACCCCAACCCATCACCATGGCTCTATCACCCCATCCCATCCCCCCAAACCCATCACCCCAACTCCATCACCCCACTCCATCACCCCAACCCATCACTGCAGCTCCAACACCCCCAACCCATCACCCCAACTCTAGTACCCCAACCCATTACCATGGCCCTATCACCCCAACCCATCACCCCAACCCATCACCCCAACCCCATCACCCCACTCCATCACCCCAACCCATCACTGCAGCTCCAACACCCCCAACCCATCACCCCAACTCTAGTACCCCAACCCATCACCCCAACCCCATCACCCCAACCTATCACCATGGCTCTACCACCCCAACCCAGCCCATCACCCCGCCCTGCCCTCCCCACCCCACAGCCCTGCCCACCCCACGCCAGCCCGCTGCTGGCACTTCGCTCCCTGCTGTTTCCACTTTAAGAGGACATAAATCCAGTTAGTACATCCAAAGAAGAAAAATCAAAATGTCACATCTGTGGAGACGGTTCAATTGAAGGGGTATTGATTGTCACAGAGAATATTCTCACTTTATTCACCTACTTAGTCCCTTCCCCTAGGCACATATGAATTCATCAAACATTGTCACACCACATAATAATACTTGTTCCCGGGTGTTGTCGCAGCAGCTCAGACTTTGTCCTGCCTTGCTGGGCAAGCAGGAATTTAGGGAAAAAAGGCTTCACTGGCAGAACAGACATGTGACGGCAGCTGAGGTGCGAATTAACCCTCCCGCGGCTGAGGGAGGACTCGAACCCTCTCGCCGCGATCATGCGCAGGACTGCTTGGGCTTTGTTTCCAGTTCCTTGGGATTTTTGGTGAAGGGTATGAAAATAAGTTGGGGAGAAAAGATGTTTTCCCTTTGTTTGCAGCCTTTTATTGTCGCATCATCGCTGCCTTGTGCAGCCCCTGGAGCCCTTCGGCGCAGGAGCCGGCAGAGCGGGGATGCGGTGGCTGCTCTCCTCTGGAGGGGAAACGGGGCAGCCAAGGAGAAAATACAGCTGAAAAGGAGATTTAGATGAGAAGGAAAGCCCACAGAGCTGGAAGAGTGTCTCAGGAGGAAAGCAGATGCCTCCTCCCCAGCCAGTCCCGCTGCCGGGCTGGGGTCCCACATCCCGGGGTCCCCAAAAACCCTCTCTGGGGCAGAGCCGGGGCCAAGGGCCATTGGCACGGAGCACCAGGATCACGCTCAGGGGCTGCCATCGCAGGTTGCTAATTCCCCCCCAAGGTAAAACACTGCTGCTAATTACAATTCCCAATTAAAAAAGTCTGGATGAAGTGCTGCGGCTCAGGGATCCAGCCGCTGGGGTCGGATCTGCTGAAGGGTCCCTGCTGAGGTGCTGGTGCTACGGGGGCTGCGGGATCCTGGTGGGGTGAGCAGGGGGGGTGAACCTGGACCCCAAACAGAGGGGCTGGGTCGTGCTCGTACACCTCCCTGGGGACGTGCCAGGCTCCCTGAGGGATGGTGACCCGCGGGGACATCACAAGTGGTGCCGCTGTCCCCACGCATGGAGCTCCTCCGCCCATCCTCTGCCCTGCCGGGAGCTGAGCCGGGCGCTGCCGCCGCTGTCCTCGGGCCACGCGGGTGGTGGCAGCCACCAGCCCTCGTCTTCTGGATGCGATAAATTGGAAGCACGAGCCGGTGCCTCTGAGCCATGTTTATTATTCATATTATTTGTGCGTTGATCTGATTCTGTGTAATGATTTAATCTGTTAATGGCCCCTGATTCAATCTGCTCCTCTCCGCTTTAATCTGCTTTTGCCATTTGCACCTGATTTGCTGATTTATCTGACGGCCTTTTGGCAGCTCGGGGTCGGGTTCACAGCTCTGGGCTCACCGCAGCGGCGGGTCACTGATGGGCGATGGCAGGATGCCGGCGCTCCGCGGCTGTGAAGGACGAGGAAGAGGAGGAGGAGGAGGAGGAAGCAGCGGGTACCTCACAAGGGAAACCCCTTGGGGCTGCCCACGCCTGGGGATGCTGAGTGGGGCTGGGGCGCAGGGAGCATCTGGGCAGGTCCCAGCTCCATCACCACCCCTGGGCACCCTGGGACCCAAAGGTGCCCCTGGGTGCTGGTGCTGGATGGGGCTGAGCCCCGGGACCAGGCCGCGGGGGGGGGTGCACGGAGCTGCAGCCCCCCCATGCCTGGCAGAGGCCGTTTGCATCGCCCCCAGTTCACAATCCAGAAGGGGGATTTTGGCAGCACGCAGCCTGCTGGGGTCGGTGCAATTTAGACCGTGGAAATATTTGCGGCGTTTTCAATTCCCCTGACATCTCGGGGGGGGGGGGGGGACACGGAGCTGGTGGCGGAGGAGAGGGAGGGAAGGAGAGGGGGGCACCGGCAGCCTGCGTGTGTCTCGGGGTGCCCACAAGCTCTGCGGGCGCACAGAAAACTCTCCGCCGAGACCCCCCCGGGGAAGCGGCAGCTCCTGCCCCCCCCCCAGCTCGCGGTGGCCCTGGTGACGCTCATCCCCTGCCCGCCGTGACATTGCCATTCCCCACCTCGCGCTGCCAGCCCTCCAGGGCTGATTTATGGCGGCGCGAGGACGCAATCAAGGCCTCGGCCTCCGAGGACGCGGCGGCGGCTCCTCCGCCGCATTTGGAACCAGGAGCACGCGGCAGGCGCGGCGGCTGCATGTCAATGGGGCCCGGTGGCGCTTGGGGACGTGGCGGGGCCCCTCCCGGGATGATGGATCTCTGCACGAGGGCCCGAGGAGGCTCACGGCAGGGCTGGAGCAGCGGGATGCGCTTCTGCTAACGGGAACGTGGCGTCCGGAGAGCTTCGGGGGATGCGCTGAGCTGCGAGTAACCCGGCGGGGCAGGGACAAATGCCATCGCCCCGGGGACGAGCCGCCACCGAGGCAAAGCAAATGGCCCCACCGGCCAAAGACGATGGCAACTGTGGCAAGTAATGGGATTTGTCACTGGTTCCTGGGAGCAAGCCAGAGCCGAGGAGCCTTTGCCTTCACCTCCCGGGGAGCCCCCGGCCCCCTGCGCTCCCCCGCCTCGATCCCGGCAGCGCCGAGCCCCGAGCGGCATCTCCCGGCGTCGGGCTGGTCTCTGTTCCGGCTCCTCTTGCCTGATGTGAAATGATTTTTGGAGGCAGTTGGTGGCGAGGGAGTACAGCTGCCGCTAACTTACCCAAACGATTTATCTTAAGATTCATACAGAATTCATTGTGCGGGGAGCCTGGGCAATGTCGGCTTTTAATATTCATGCGGATTTGGAAGCAGCGTTAATCACAGGGTCTGACAATTTGCACTTCCCTTAATTGTCCGTGCAGCCGGCTCTGCCCGGTCGCCACCCCTCGCCCCGCTGCCCTTGGGGACCCGTGTGGGGTCCCAGCATGTCCCTGCTTGATTTTTTTCCTCCCCGTGCAATGTTTGCTGTCTCTGGGCCAATGTGGGCACGGGGTCAGCCGGGGGGACCCGTGTGGCGCTGGGGGAGCGCCGCAGCTGCACCCCGACTCCCCGGCTGGAGCATCCCGGGGTGAGCATCCCACCGCAGAGCGCGGGGGCCTAGAGCATCCAGCCCCCAGGAGCTGTCCCTGTCCTCCGTCGCGTGTCCCAGCGTGGGGACGCAGGCGGAGCTGTGCCCCCGCTGCCGACCCGCCGGTTGCCGTCGTCCCCGTGGCTGGCGTTACCTGTCACTGCTGTCACTCCGCTCCCATCCAGCCAGCTGTCACCGCGTGGGGACAGAATACCAATGAGGCTCACGGAGCTGCAGCCTCACGGGTGGCCCCTCCTCGCTGAGCGGCACAGCGGGCACCCCCGGGGATGGGGGACAAGGTGTGCCGGGAGCCGGGGTGGCAGCTGTCCCCTGCACCACATCCGCAAGGTGCTGAGACCCCTCCAGCTCATGGCAGCCAGCAAGGCGGGGGACAGACATGTCATGGGCACATGCAGCCTTGGGGACCCCCAGCAGGACCCCAGTGACGCGCCCACTGGGGACATACCCGAGATCACTTCCATCACCCCGCAGCTGTGCACCCCGAAGCCAACGTCACCCCGGCACAAGCAGCACCGTGAAGGAGCCCTGGGCCAGCGTGTGGGGCTGGGACCCACCAGCCCCATCCATCCCCCCTGCAGAGCCAAAAAAAACCCCAAAACCCCCCAAAACCCCCAGTCCCCCCTCTCGCTGGCGGCTCAGCCGAGGCGGCCGGTTGCGGCGCAGTTTTGGGTGGGTTTCAGCTGTCCTCATGCTGTAATTGTCCTAATTAGATCTACATATTTTGATGAAGGTTTCGCAAGGAAAAAAAAAAAAAAAAAGAAGGAAGGCAGGAGGAGATAATCAAATCGCAGATGACATTCCCATCACCCAGCCTCTCCGCACAGCCTCTGCTGCAGCCGAGTCGGAAAATTATGCATAAAGGGGGAGAAAAATTACCATAATCTTCCTCTGCAGGATGACACCAAATTCGGCTGGAGCTGCTCGGGGCGGCGGGGAGCCAGGCGGGCTCCGCAGCTGCTCTGCCCTTGCCCCCACGGTGCCCCTCTGCTGATGGCACCCATCGGTGTCACTCACCTGCCCGGGCTGTGTCCCGTGGCCACCAGCACGCTCCGGGGTCCTGGTCTGGGACATTTGGGGCTGCCCACCCACTGCAGCCTCCCGTGGGGTGCTGGTCCTGCCCGCACCCTTATCAGCCCCTGGATGTGTTGGGCTGGTGTTTGCATCCCTGGGCCACTAACGGTGACTCGCCGTGAAGGCAAGTGCGGGGGACATTGGGGGGACACGACGCGGCACCCCACATGCTGCCCTGTGCCCCTAACTGGGACAAATCCTTCTGCAGATGTTGAGGGTCAAGCGGGGGGTGGAGCATCCCCCTCAGCTCGCCCTGCTCAGGGACCAGGACCTGCGGGGGGGGACACGTGCGGGATGAGGCCCACAGAGGGTCCCCAGGGAGCCAGGCACGTCCTGCCCCATGCAGGGGGGTCGCCCACTGCCGGAGTGGGGGGGGTCCCAGCCTTCGGGGTGCAGCTCCACACCCTGCTCTGCAAACTGGAGCCCCAGGCGGGGCCTGGGGGAGCTGGGGGGGGGAGCTGGGCGCTGGGACTCGGCTCCTTTTTATCTCTCCGACTTCAGCGGGGGACCCCGGAGCTGGGTGCGAGAAGGTCCCGGGGGGTGAGACCAACATCAGGGAACTGGGCGCGCGGGGCGGGCTGTAATGAAATGCAATTAAACCGCATTTCTCTGCCTTTTCTCTGCGCATCTCCCCCGAGTTGCAGAAAAGCCCCTTCGGAGAGGCGGCCGCTGCTCCTCCGCAGAGCACCGGGTCCTGCCCGCACCCGCATCCCGGCACCAGGTCGTGCCACGCCAGCTAAACGGCACAAGGTGACATGGCACAGGGACCCCGCGGCAGGAACAACCCCGCCACCACCAGCTCCCCCCAGTACCCCCATGGGCGCTGGCGAGTGAGGAGGAAGGAGGGGAGCAGCCCTCGGCACCTCCGAAACACCAAATCCTTGGAGCTGGCGCTGCCCCTGCCAAGCGCCCGCGTCCTCCTCGGGGCCGGCGAGTTAGTGCTGCTGCCCCGTGGCCAGCGTTTGCAGGCAGGAGCCCAGCGCTGCTTGTCTGGGCAGGGGGGACACAACGCACCCGGGGGGGGCACACCGGGCTCTGCTCCCGCCTTCGCTCCCCGCGGTGATGCTCGGCTGGGTTCGGCTGGATGTGGCCACTGCCGGTGGCAGCGGGGCCAGTGGCACGGCCAAGCCACCGCGCTCGTGCCCACCCAGGCCATTATCCACGTGGCAAACGCCTGAACCCCAACAGCGTGAGATGGGAAAGGGGGGGCTGCATCACCCTCCCCACCGCTATCTCGCCCTGCCTGCGCAGGCAGCCTTCCGGGAGCGGGTTCACTTTGACTTTATTAATATTATTTGAAGGCAGGCGAGCCGGTCTCTCGCCGCCGCTCCCCCGCATCGTGCCACCATCCCGTGGGCATGCACAGGGGCCACTCCCTGTGCCGCCACCCCAGGCAAAGCTCACCGGCACAGAGCCATCATCCTCGCCCCCCACCCTCAAGGGACCTCACCCCGCAGCCCCCCCAGGTCGTGCGGCTCCGTCCTGCGTGGCCACATGCTCCCATTTCCCCTTCTGAGACCAGAGCAATTCGCCACAGGAGTGGCCAGACGCAGCGCTGGCGGCGGGGGCTGCCCACGGGGACCCCCAGCACCTTCTCTGCGTCGCTTGGGTGGGTTTTTTTATTCCCTCAGTCTTTGCTCCCCCGCCTCCCAGGGGAGGGATGCTGAGCTCAGTGGGCGATGGGGGACCCAGGTATGAAATGTTTTTTCTGCTGCAACGCCACAACCCATCAAACCTCCCCAGTTCCGGCCTCTCCCAGCCCCCCCGAAGCGGGAGCCGCTCCAGGGCCGGATGCTGATCCTGGCTCCCACGCGGCTGCTCCGCCCGGGCAGGATCCGGCCCAGCCCTAATTAAAAAAAAATATATATATATTCAAGAGCTTCAAACGGCTCCTGATGCCTGCGGGAAAACTTCCAGCCGCGTTTATTCTCCTTTTCTCTGCTCCGGCCACACCACGATGCTGCTGCTGAACTCAACCCCCACCAGCGTTTTCCCCAGCCCTGTGTCCCCCCCCCCTCCCCAAATTTGCTCCCCCCTTTTCAGTGCATTTCCATGAAAACAGGCTCTTTTGTTTCTTCGGATTTCATCTGCCTCCGCTGCCTGTTCCCCACCTCGAGCCCGCGCCTGCCTTTGTCCTCCGCAAATAAAGAACAAAAGGGGAAGAGACGGAGAAAATATGATCGCGCCTCCAAATGGGCTTTTTCTTTTTCCCCGAAGTCGTCCCCGAAGCTTCGGATGCTCTTTAAGAGCCGGGCTGATGAATGCGAGGGCATGGGAGCTGCCATTAGGAGTGAATTGATCGGCTCTCAGCCGCGCGCTGCCAGGGCCCTTCGCTTTAAAAACCGAGAGAGGAAGAAAGAATGAGAGCGAAGGGGGAAAAAAGGAAGAAAATACAGAGTGAGCGGAGAGAGTTTTCTGTCCCTCTTAATAACAAATGCATCCAGCAAATTGCACTTGTGCTCCAGAGCAGGTAATCGCCATGCAAGGTCTTTCTTCTCTGCACCAGGGGGAAGAAACTCGAGCAAACAGGGAGAAAAATCAATTTCTGCTGCGGTTTGTTCCCTGAATAGGGGAATCTCCTGGCGAACGTGTCCTCTCACGTCTCCCGTTCACTCTGCCAGCTCCCCACCTCCGCGCGTCACCTTCCCGCACAAACGGTAAAGGAGGACCCGAGCCTGGCAAGAACAAAACAAGGGCTGGATGCGGCCGCCTGCGCCGGTGCGGTGCCCCCCCGGCGGGACGGGGGCCCCGGGGCCGGGGGTCCGGCTCGGGCAGGGGCGGCTGAGGCCCAGGGCGCTCGGGCTGCACCTCCGGCTCCATCCCGCACCCCTCGGCCCCGCTCAGCGCAGCCGCACACGGCTCAGCCACGCAGGTCTGCACGTCCCAGGCTTACATGTGTCAGGCTTACATGTCCCAGGCTTACATGTCCCAGGCTTACATGTGTCAGGCTTACATGTGTCAGGCTTACATGTCCCAGGCTTACATGTCCCAGGCTTACATGTGTCAGGCTTACATGTGTCAGGCTTACATGTCCCAGGCTTACATGTCCCAGGCTTACATGTGTCAGGCTTACATGTCTCAGGCTTACATGTCCCAGGCTTACATGTGTCAGGCTTACATGTGTCAGGCTTACATGTCTCAGGCTTACATGTCCCAGGCTTACATGTGTCAGGCTTACATGTGTCAGGCTTACATGTCTCAAGCTTGCATGTGTCAGGCTTACACGTCTCAGGCTTACACGTGTCAAGCTTGCACGTCTCAAGCTTATGTGTCTTATGCTTCCATGTCTCAGGCTTACACTTGTCAAGCTTACAAGTCTCAAGCTTATATGTCTTAGGCTTACATGTCTCAAGCTTACATGTCTCAAGCTTGCATGTGTCAGTCTTACATGTGTCAGGCTTACACATCTCAAGCTTGCATGTGTCAAGCTTACGTGTCTTATGCTTACGTTCTCAAGCTTGCACGTCTGAAGCTTGCACATCCCAGCCGTGCACATCTCAGCCACGCACGTCTCAAGCTTGCGCCTCTGGAGCACCCGCATCTCAGCCCCAAAGTGGGGCCCAGCAGCCGTGGGGTGCAGCTGCCAGCGGCGTTCCCACAGGCAGCTCCCCAGCGTGCCCGAGGTGGGACCCCGCACCTCTGGGGACACATTTCCCGCCCGTGCAGCTACCGCATCGCGTCCCCGAGGACCAGCCGCGCGTCCCACGCTCTAACCACCCGTGGGACCCTGAAACCGGGGGTTTTCCTCGCTGACTGTCCAGGACTGGCTCTCCCGTGCATCCTCTCTGGGTGGGGAGAACAGATAGGAGCTAATATCTGGGGGTGTCCCGTGGTGTCCCCGAGCAGGGGACGGCCGAGGCAAAGGAAGGCACTGACACTTTGGGCGACCTGGGCGCTGGTGCCCGCCGGGGATGGGGAGAAGAGGAGGGGCTCTGCCTCCAGCCCTGGAGCCAGGGGTGCAGAGTCAGGCCGGGGGTCCAGGCTGCCATTGGGACACCCCCGTCGGGACCAGCCCGATAGCTCGGAGCTCGCCTTGAGACACAGACGAGCTGCAGTTCCCCTCCCTTGCACAGCCGCTCTCTCCCTCCGCCAAGAAAAATGGTTTGCAATTCCATTAAGGACAGTGTAATTATGCATAATAAAAATACGGCTGCCCTTGTGTGTGTAAACACCGCTTTGACGGAGCACCCTTGGCGCGCTCGGCTCCCGGGTGAGCGCGCAAAGCGAGCTGGCCGGCTCCCAAGACGCGAGCAGGGCTCGGGCCGCCGCCGCCAGCCAAAGACCCCCGAGGTCAAGGCGAGCGGCGCTGAGGGCTGGAGCCCGCAGCAGATTATCTTGGGCGTCTGTTTAACTTTGAATCAGACCTTTGAGAGGAGCAGAGAGAAAATCACATGGGCTTTTTTCTTCTTTTTTTTTGGATTTTATTTCTTGTTGTTACCCACCTCCCCGCAGCCCCCGGTGCCGCTGCTGCAGCTGCTGATAAGGTGATACCATCTAATCGCCGGGTGACACGCGCATCTCGCCGCCTGCCAACGCGCCGCTTCAACCCGCTGCGGCAAATAAACTCCTGGGTGAGCCGCCGGGGGGTCGCCACCCGCGCCAGCCGGGTCCCCGCTGTCCCCAAGGGTGCTGGGGGACATCGCCCTGCCAGGCTCAGCGGGCAGCACCCCTGGGTCCCGGTGAGGGCTGTGTTTGGGGAGGGGGAGATGGGGTGCGTTGGATGTCGACAAGGTGCCCAGGGCCAGACCCAGCATCCTGGGTTTCCTCCATGTGGCTCCATCAACATCCACTTCACCGGAGCCTCCTGGAGCTGCTGGAGGAGGAGGAGAAGGATGAGGAGGAGGAGGAAGGCTCCTCATCGAGCTCTTCACCAAACCCCATGCTGGGGGGGGGCTGATGGTACCCCCGAACCGCAGGGTTAAACACAACCACAGTCCTGGCGCGGCGCTTCCCAAGCAGAACCAGAAAGATTTTTTAATATAAAACTGGTAGTCAGCGGGTGAATTGAGGATGCTAATTGAATTTCATTAGGCAGAGGAGCCGGGCCGGTGGGAGGCAGGGAGGAAATGTATTTGATGTGTTTTAAAAGCTGCAGTTTCAGAATGTGGTGGGGTTTGGGGTTTTTTTTGGTGGTTTTTTTTTTTTCTTTTTTTAATTTAAAGCCAGTCGTAAAAAGATCCCGTCTTTGAGGAGCTAATGACTCTCATGAATTATTTTTGTTGATTTATACACCCACTCGGCTTTTAAATAATATTAATAAAGTAAAAGTGAATCCGTTCCCAGGGAGGAGCAGGAGCGATGCTGCTCGGGGGACACAGGAGCCAAGGAGATGGGGGGGGGACGACACAGCCACCACCTGACCCACACGCCCCCCATCTCAGGCTCCAACGGTGAGGCCACGCGGCGCTTTGGGCCAAAACCAGGTGATTTTGGAGGCTGCCACTGCGTGCTGGTGTTGGCAGACCCCCGCCGGGGCTGGACGGGGCCTCAGCCCCCCTGGCCGAGCATTAGTATTCAGCGCCGGTGCCATAATGGGCACTTTTCATGCCAGTTTAGTTTTATTATTATGCCGAGAAGCTTGCTTCATTCTCTGCTGTCTTTCTTCCGCACTGTTGATTTACACCGTTAGTGTTTTAATTATACAATTCAGCACTCCTTAAAACATGAAAAACTGCTCAACTTTTGAAGCAATTAAAAGGCAGCAGAGTAGATCAGCCCATCAGAGATGAGATAAGTAAATCAAACAATTAAAAAACTCATTTGGTGGCGAGGGAGAAGAGGCAGAATCATCCCACCCAAAAAAACCCTCCCCTTGGTGGCAGCCCCACAGCTGTAGGCTTCGTCCCAGTAACGGCGCTTAGTGTGATACTGGGAGGAGCTGGTGGGACTGCCACTGGGTGGGGGTGGGATGCAGGGGGACAATGACAGGGTGACGGGGACGGGTGGCCATGGGCGCTGGGCATGGGGCGATGGGCAGGGGTGGGCAGGCTGGAGCCGCGGCGGGGACACCCCAAGGGGCAGCACCCCCGAAAAATCCGCTCTGCCACGGCAGCGGGACACCCCGAGCACCCCTTCAGGCGGGAGCAGCGGGGCCGGGGAGGGCCGAGCCCCAGGGCAGGACCCGGGGAGACCTGTCCCCTCCCCGGTGTCACCTACCGCTCCCCTTCCTCCTCCTTCTTCTTCCTTGCACCTTAATTCCATCGTTGGGGGCAGCTGCCAGCGCCGACAGACTCGTGTCCTGGGGGTTTAAATCTCCGAGATGAGCCGGGACTCATCCACGCTGCCGGCGTGAGACACGGATCCACGACCCTCCACTCCACCCGCCCGCACACGAGCGCTGCCGACCGCATCCCCCCACCAGCAGTAATTAAAATCAGAAGGCAACTAATTATCCGGCTCCAACACCACCACGGCTGCCAGATCAGGAACCAGCAGATAATGAATATTTGGCGCCCGGCACTGGTGCCCACGGAGGTTCACCCCAGGCAGGACTGTGGAGGGGGGGTCCCACAGCACCGGGGCACGGTTTGGGGGAAGGTTTGGTTTTGCTTTGCGAGGCAGCACAGCCACAGCCCCCCCAAATCACAGCTCCCCCCCAGCTGTGGGTGCATCTGGGCCGATGGACAGGGATGTCCATGGCCAGGGCCACCAAGTGACGAGGGACCGGAGCTCGTCCTCCGGCCGCGGAGCGGAGGAGCCTCCGTGGGGCCGTAACTCCTCACCCTCCATTGAACTTTGTTGTTTAACAGGCCTGGAACAAAAATCCGGCTTTTCCGGGAGTTACAGCCATTTCCCCAAAGCGTGTTGGCGGGGATCACCCCGCTCCAACAGCCCCCCATGCTCACGTCAGCTCACCAGGGGGACACACCGGGGACACCAGTGACCCCCTCAGCGCCCGCCCTGCCGCAGGGCAGTGGGGGACCCACACTTGCCCCAGCCCTGGCCCCCCAGGGCTGCTCCTCTCCCCCCAGCCCCCTCCCCGTGGAAAAAGTCCTTCTGGAGAGATGGAGCCAGGGACGGAGGATGAGAAGCCCTTTTCTGGCACCCACAGGCAGCCGGGCAGGAACAGTGGCCCGGGGCAAGCTGGGGACATCGGCCGTGTCGTGTCGGGGACCCCTCGGGACACCCCCAGCTGGGGCAGGGACCGTCGTGTGATTTACGGGCTTGAACGGCCCCCGGTTGTCGCTTCCACCCCCACGGTCGCGTCAGGCGTTCGTCTGCCCCGTTGGTTTATTCCCTTTTAATTTGGACCATTCGTCAGGAAGGGCCTGTGCTGGGTCAGGGTGCTGGGTCAGGGTGCAGGATTGGGGTGCAGGGTCAGGGTGCAGGGTCAGGGTGCAGGGTCAGGGTGCAGGGTCAGGGTGCAGGATCGGGGGGTCCCTGCAGGGACGGGGGGGGGGGGGGGGCTGTCCCTGGCACAGCCAGAACAGTGACACGTCCCCAGAGCCACCACGGGGTGGGCAACGCCCCCCAAAATCCACCCCCAGCACGACACTTTGAGGCAGAGCTGCGACCTGTGCACCCCCCAAGATCCTTGCAGGGATTTGGGGTGGTTTGGGGGGTTTTGAGCGTGGCTAAAGCTCTCTCTTGTGGCAAAGCGGCTCCATTACAGCCCAACCCGTCGAGCTCCAGCATCTCTCGCCGGGGGGGGGGGGCCCTGGCGCCGCCAGGGCCCCCCCCCCCGGCGAGAGATGCTGGAGCTCGGAAGGCTGCAAACAGCCCGCCCAGACTGCCGAGCTCCATGACTCCGCGGCGGCTCACGGAGGGCTCGGAGAGGCCGGGAATGCCCGGTTCTCCCTGCGTCACCTTCGTCACCGGTACAGCGAGGGCTGAGACCCGGCACAACTCATCCCAGAAGCCTCCCCCCCCCCGCTATGGCGTTCGCGACCCGATTCTTTTTGTCCCTCCGCCCGAGCCGTAGCGACGCCAGAGAGACAGGAAAGGGGCGGGGTTTAACCTTTGTCCGGATGCGGAAGTAAGAGCTCACTTCCGGTCTGGGCGTTCTCACTTCCGGTTTCCACGCTGAGGCGGCCGCTGTGGGTACGGGGGGGGGAGGGAGGTCGGTGATGGCGGACGAGGAGGGGGGGGGGGGGGTGATGAGCAGGATCCGCCGCCATCCGCCGCTCCGGGCCGGGTCGGGGGAGCGGAGGGGACGCGGGGAGAGGCGATGGTGTGCGGTGGGTGTCGGGAGGGAGCGCGGGGAGGCCGATGGTGGGCGGTGGGGCTGCGCTGACGCCATTTTGGGTTGTTTCTTGTGGTAGGTTGGAGTCTTCTGAGCCCGGCCCGGAACCATGGTGAGGAGGAGGATGGGGGGGGGACGACGGGACGGGGGGGTGTCCTGTGGGTCAGGGAGGGCTCCCCTGAGGGTGAGGAGGGGGGTCCCTGACTTCCCTGACCCCGAGTGCGGGGTTGGGGGGGGGGGGGGGGGGGTATCATCACCCTGCGGTTCTGGGGGACAGGCCGGGGTCCCCCGCCCCCAAGGATCCTTGCAGGGATTTGGGGGGGGTTGACAACGGGGTCCTGCTGTCGGAGGGAGGGGCTGCGGGAAGAGAGATGCCCCACGGCTGCAGGGGGGGAGTCTTGGCGGTGGGAATTGGGGCTCCCCGCGATCCGGGGGTGCTCACAGAAGGCAGTGCGTGAGCTTGGGGGGGGGGGGGAGTTTTCAGCTGCTGTCTGTGCGCTGAGTTTCTGTTTTCCTTTTCAGCCTCGTAAGATTGAGGAGATTAAAGACTTTCTGCTGACAGCCAGGAGGAAGGACGCCAAGTGTGAGTAAGGGGGGGTCTCTGGGGACGGGGTGGGGGGGAGCGAGGGGATTCTGTGGCACAGGAGCAGCGGTTTGGAAGTGCAGAGAGGGACCCCGCGGTGCTGAGGCTTTATTCAGGCACATCAGTGACATTTAAAGCAGCTTTTGCTCGGCTTGGGCTGAGCTCACGCCTAGGAGCAAAACCACGCAGGGCAGAGGGACACCGGGAGGGACCCCGCAGGGGGCGTCTGCTCTTGGCGGGGGGGCGCGGGGGCTCAGGTCCGGCACTGGGGCTGTGACACCCGCTCAGCCGCAGATTTTTCCGCTGCTCTGGGAAGTGTTTTGGCCAAGCCCCAGCCGGAAATTATTCGCAGATCTCCCTCTCGACTCGCTGTAGTCTTTGAAAAGCTACAAGATGTCAGACGCTTGGGGATTTTTCTCGGAATGACAAGCAAATCGCACTCAAAATTCGAGTTTTCTTTTGTTGCAAACACAAAAGACCGTTATAATTGAAACGCCAGCAACGTCTTGTCTCGATATTGAACAACGAGTGAAGAGTTTTCCCTCTTCTCTTGCTTATTTGGATCCAGCTGTCACGGGGAAGAGCAGCTTCCATTCTGGGAGCGTTTTGTTACCTCTGGTGTGGGCGAGGAGGGATCGCTCAGCACCGAAACGCTCTTGTAGCTGCTGACAGCCCCTCACAAAGCAGTTTTTTTGCTTTTTGACTTGCGGCGGGGAAGGAGAGGAACCGGCGGCGGCTCTGAGCGAGCTGCTTGGGTAAAATAGCCCGGGGAGGTGGAAAGGAGACGCCTTGCTGCGTTGTAAAATGCTGCTGCGAAGCAGAACGGCCTCAAAATGAAGCTGTTGGCTTTGTGAAAGGCACGAGGTGGTGGCTGAGCCCTCTGACCGGGGCTGTTTGTGACAGCGGTGCAGGAAAAATAATGTAATTTGGGGTTTTTATTTTTAGCTTGGGTGGGGCGGGCAGGGCTGTGACTGTCCTCCTCATTCGAATGTGAATAAAGGAGCTGGGGTGGTCTCAGTGCCCCGCAACCCCCCAAGTGCCCTGTCCCTCAATCCTGCAGCGGTCAAGATCAAGAAGAACAAGGACAATGTGAAGTTCAAGGTGCGCTGCAGCCGGTACCTCTACACCCTGGTCATCACGGACAAGGAGAAGGCCGAGAAGCTGAAGCAGTCCCTGCCCCCAGGTATCCTGCAGCGTCTGAGGGGAAACGGCTCATGCTGGGGGGGGGGCAGCGAGACCCCCTTCCCCATGGAGGGGGCCCCTGGGGAGCTCCCGCTGTCCAGTGGCCTCATCCCCAGTGTGGTCCCACCCCAAGGGTGCTCTGGGTGCCCCTTCTCCAGGCTGGGCCCACTGCCCCCCCCCCCCCCCCCAGAAGACTCTCGGTCCCCTTTTCTGGGACTGGGCCCCCCAAGGGTGCTCTGGGTGCCCCTTTCTGGGACTGGGCCCCCCAAGGGTGCTCTGGGTGCCCCTTTCTCCAGGCATTAACCCTCTTCTCTCCCTCCCCCCCCCAGGTCTGGCGGTGAAGGAGCTGAAATGAGCCGTTCCCGTGGAAGTTTCTCTGAATTTCGTACAATAAATAAAGCCCCAAACTGGTCCCAGTGTCACGTTTGTCTTTTCACACCGTTCCTGTTCCTCTGGCTGTGCTCTGGGGGGGTGGACCCTGCCGGGGCACCCCAGGAACCCCCGAGATTGTTTTGGGGGGTGCTGGGGCTGGTTGGGTGGGGTGAGGGCTGTCATACACAGCCCCCAGTGTGTCCCCTGGGGGGGGGCTGTGACCCTATGGGGAGGGTCCCACCTCCTATGGGAGCAGTGTCTGCCCCTATAGCGGGGAGAAGATGGGGGTTGTTGTCCCTAGAGTGTTGGGGGGTGCCCCGAATGCAGGGGGGAGATGGGGTGCTGTGCCCCACCTATAGCGGGGAGAGGATGCGGTGTGGTGCCCCTATAGCAGGAGGAAGATGGGGGTTGTCCCTATAGGGGGGCAGGGGGGGGAGTGGAGGTGTGGTGCCCCTATAGGAGGGAGGAGATGGGGAGTGGGGTGCCTTATGGGGGGGACATAGGGGTGCGGTGCCCTTACAGCAGGGAATAGGGGGGTGCGGTGCCTTATGGGGGGGAGATGGGGGTGCGGTGCCCCCATAACAGGGTATAGGGGGTGCGGTGCCCCCGCAGCAGGGAAGGGATGGGGGGTGATCCCCTGGAGCGGGGGGGAGATGGGGTGCGTTGCCCCCCCAGCCGCCCCCAGGGGTGCGGGGCCCTGTCGCGGTACCCCCGAGCCGTGTTGGGGTGCGGGACACGCGGGCCGCGCTGCCGATTCCCGGGAGAGGGGGCGTGTCCAGCGGGGGGCGTGTCCGACGGGGATCGGGGGCGTGTCCGGGGCGGGGGGCGGGGCGTGGGCCGAGTCCCGCGGCGTGGCGGCGCGGCGCCCCCCGCCATCGCCGGCCCCGGCCCCGCCGGCCCCGCCATGCCGCCCGCCCGCGGCGATTACCTGGCTCCGTGGTGGGCGGCCTGGCTGCACGGGCTCCCGCACCGCGGCCTCCGCCTCCAGCCCGTACCCGCCGCCTTCCGACCGCGGGACCCCGACTACCAGCAGGTACCGACCCCGGGAAACTGCCCCCCCCCCTCCGCCGCCGCGCTCCTCTCCGGGACCCGAGAGCACGGAGCCCCCCCCCGGGCCGGGGTCCCGTTTGCCGGCGGGGCTCCCCCCCGCCTTTTCTCCCCGCTTTGCCACGGCCCCTTCCATCCGGCGCCAGCCCTGATCTCACGGCCGCACAAAGCTCCCTTCTTCCCCGGGGGGTGTGCGGGGCCCCCCCGCCGGGCCAGCCCGCCCCGGCACCCTCCGCCCAGCCCTTAGGGAGTAGGGGGGGGGGGGGGGTGTGTCACCCCTCGTTCTGGCACCCACCGCAGCATCCCGGGGCACGGCCCGCTGTGACCCCCAAATAGGGGAGAAGGTATTGCCGGGGGGGGGGGGCGATGCAGAGCTTGGTGCCCCCTCCAAGGGGCGGCTGCACCCCGGCCCCCGCCACCCGCAGCCGGGGGGCCCTGCGTGTGGTGGGGGGACGTTTCCTCTTTCCCCGTGTGACTGTCCCGTGGGGCGCTGGACGTGGCCGCATCCTGCCGGCCGCCGGCACGTGATGGCCACGGCTGCTGACTGTCCCCTCTCTCCTTCCCAGTCGCTGCTTTTCCTGGGCTTGGTGGCCGCCGTCTGCCTCGGCCTCAACCTCCTCTTCCTCACCATCTACCTGATCTGCCTGTGCTGCTGCAAGAGGGACCAGGAGCCCGAGACCAAGCGGCCCCACTCCTGCTGTGTCACCTGGATGGCCGTCACCGCCGGGCTCATCTGCTGGTGAGGACGGGGATGGGGACCCCGTGCTGTGTCCCCCCGCTGTCAGCGAAGGAGCTCGACGCTTCGGCCATGAGTCGCTTTAATTAGTTCTGTGCAATTAAGTCTGGTCCGTCCCTGCCTTCCATCCGCGCTGACGCTGGGGCAGCCCCAGGGACCGGCCGCGGGGCTCAGACCCGTCCCCGCTCCCGCCGTGGCCGTGCCGCCGTCCCGGCTAATCCCGGGCGGGAGCGGGGCCGGGTCGCTAATCCCAGCCCGGAGCAGATGGCGAGCGGCAGCGTGACCCAGCTGCCAGGTCCCGCATCACCCGCCCTTAACTGTGACCGCAGCAATTAGGCGAGGGGACGCTTCTTTACCCGGCAGCGCTCTGGTGGTTTTCCAAGCCCGTCTCAAATTTTTGGCAGCCCGTGGCTGGGAGAACCCCCCGCCGACCAGCCCGTGTGTCCCCCCCCGGCAGGCCTGGCTGAGGAGGGGGACGGGATGGGACGTGGGGGCCCTTTCGCTGCCCGGCCACGACCCGCTCGCCAGACAAAGGGGCTGGTTTTGCCTGGGCGGAGCGAGATGGCTGCCTGCCTGTTGTACCGAGCAGGGAAGTGGCACTAATGAGCTTGGCGTGCTCCCCCCGGGACCCCCCCCGCCGGGTCCTCCCGCTCCTCCAGCCTCGGGGCACCCCACGAAGCTGTGACGGGAGGGCTGGGGTGGCAGGCGATGGTTCTGCAGCTCCCTGGGGGCTTTGAAACCCGCCCCGGTAGCCACACTGAGGCTGTCTGCGGCCATTAAAGGCCTAATTGTGGCGAATGAGGCGGTGTCTGTCGGTTTTATGGGTGTCTGCGTGGGGAGGGACGGAGCACTGCATGCACTGGCCATGTACGGGCTGGGGCACGTCCCTCCTCGGAGCCGGCTCTGACCCCGCTGGCACAGCGGGTGCTGGGCAGCACCGAAGCAGCCACCGTGAGCTCGCCACGGGGCCTGGAACAGCCAGAGCACAGCCCCCAGCTTGCCAGCCGCCTCCCCTCCTGGGACTGAGCCCAGGAGCAGGTTTATTCGGGAGCAGCATCGCTCCCAGCAGATTCCCCTAATCTGCTTTGCTCGGCCTCTCCGCCCTCAATCTCTCCTGGTTTGGCAAAAGGAGCTTCAAATCCACCCGTGGAGCAGCTCCGGGCTCGGGTGTCCCCAGGCCCCGTGGGGAGCAGGTCCCCATCACGGTGCTGTCCCTGTCCCATCTGCTTTGGCTCTGCCCTGCCAGCAGCGAGGTGTCCCCCAAAACTGCCACGCTCCAGGGACCATCCCCTGTCCCATCAGCGTCCTCACATCCTCACTGGCCCTGAGGCGAAATGTCGGGGTGAGCTTTTCCCTCCTCTCTAACTGGGGGTCCCCTCTCTGCCCGCAGCGTGGCCATCGGCATCGGCTTCTACGGGAACAGCGAGACCAACGACGGGGTGTACCAGCTGCTCTACGCCCTGGACCACGCCAACCACACGCTGACCAGCATCGACTCACTGGTAGGGCCACGGGGCAGGCTCCCCCCCATCCGACCCCCTCCGTGTCCCCCCAGGTTGCATCAATCCCCCCATCCTGGGTTTGGTTAAAATGGGGGGAGGAGGCATCCAGCTGGAGGGACCCAGGCGTCCTGCGCTGCTGGCAGAGCCCGGCCGAGCCCCGGGGGGGTGACGTCACCCCGCAGAATGGGGCCTTTGTGGCCTGAAAGGGCCAGGGGGGGACCATGGTGGGGCCGTCCTGGGGGATGGATCCAGCTTAAGCACAGAGGGTCAATGTGGGGGGGTGGGGTGCTCTCCCAGAGCTGGCGGCCGGGGCGAACGGCTCCGCCAGGAGCGGGGCTGATGGCGGAGAAGCCCCCGGTGCCCTGCCGGGGCCGGGGGGGGGACGACTGACCCTCCCACTGTGTCCCCCAGGTCGCGGGCACCACGCTGCAGATGCAGGTGGGCCTGGAACAGCACCTGGGGCGGCTGAGCGAGCTGCTGGCCTCGCGGGGGGATTACCTGCAGACCCTCAAGTTCGTGCAGCAGTTGGCCGGCAGCATCGTCCTCCAGCTCTCGGGGTTGCCCGTCTGGCGAGGGGCCAGCGCCGACCTCACCGTGCTGGCCGGCCACGTCGCCTACGTCGAGTATTACCGGTGAGCGGGACCACGGCGCGGGGCTGCCGGGGCGACTCCTGGCGGGGCTGGGGAGGTGGGCGCGTGTGACGGAGCCTTCCTCTGCGCTCAGGTGGTTGGCTTATCTCCTCTTCTTCATCCTCGTCCTCACCGTCTGCCTCCTGGCCTGCCTGGGGCTGGCCAAGCGCTCCCGCTGCCTCCTCACCGTGTGAGTACCCGCGGGGGGGCTCGGGGGGGTGACGCGGGTGGCAGGGCCGGACCCCGGGGCGCGCTCACCCCCCCTCTCGCCGCAGGATGCTGTGCTGCGGGCTGCTGACCCTCATCCTCAGCTGGGCCTCCATGGCCGTGGACACGGCGGCGGCGGTGGTGAGCGGGGCCGAGCGGCGGTACCGGCTGCGCCGGGGCCGAGCCGAGGGCTGAGGGCACCCGGCCCGGCCTTCCCAGCCCCGACGATGTCCCTTTGTCCTCGCAGGGCACCAGCGACTTCTGCGTGGCCCCGGACAAGTTCATCATGAACCAGACGGAGAGCGACATCAGCGCGGGTGAGAGCTGGCTGTGGGGTGCAGACGTGCTGGGGGCAGGACCCCAGCGCTCCCCCAAAACCTGCCTGGGGGGCCGGTGCTTTCCGCTGCCGTTCCGCCACCCCCAGGCTGCTCTCTGCCCCCCCCGGGACACTCATACCGACGTCTCCCGTTCGCTTTGCAGAGGTGGTTCACTACTACCTGTACTGTGACCAGAGCCTGAGCAACCCCTTCCAGCAGGTACAGGGGAGCTGGGCACCCCGATTCATGTTGCTGGGGGTGCAGGGGGTGTCCCGGGGGGGTAGGGGGGCTTGGGCAGCTCTGTGACCGCTCCCCACTCCCCCCTCGCAGGCTCTCACCGTCTTCCAGCGCTCGCTCACCACCATGCAGATCCAGATCCAGGGCCTGATACAGTTCGCGCTGCCCCTCTTCCCGACAGCTGAGGTACGGGGTGGGGGGAGCTGGGAGCCTATGCCCCCCCCTCTCTTCTAGTCCCCATCCTGCCCAGCGCTGCCCTGACTCCCCCCTGTTTCTCCCACAGAAAGATCTGCTGGGGGTCCAGCAGCTCCTCAACTCCTCCGAGACCAGTCTGCACCAGCTCACGGCCATGCTGGACTGCCGGGGGCTGCACAAGGTGAGGGGAGGGGTGTCGGGGGGACACACACAGCTCCCAGGGTCACCCCCTCACTGCCACCAGCCCTGCCCTGCCCCGTCTCCCGTTGCAGGACTACCTGGACGCCCTCATTGGCATCTGCTACGACGGGGTGGAGGGTTTGCTTTACCTGGTCCTTTTCTCCTTGCTGGTGGCCGCCGCCTTCTCCACCATCATCTGCGCCGCGCCGCGGGCCTGGAAACACTTCACGGGCAGGTGAGTGCTCACCGGGGGGGTGTGGGGGGGACGAGCTGGGCCGGAGAGGGGGTCAGCACCACCGTCTTGTCCCTGCAGAGACCGGGACTACGATGACATGGATGAGGAAGACCCTTTCAACCCGCAGGCGCGTCGCATCGCCACCCACAACCCAGCCCGGGGGCAGCTCCGCAGCTTCTGCAGCTACAGCAGCAGCCTGGGGAGCCAGAGCAGCCTGCACCCCCCGGCGCAGACCATCTCCAACGCCCCCGTCTCCGAGTACATGTGAGACCCCTCCCCGGCCGCCTCAGGGATGGAGAGTCACCCCGCACTGGGGGAACAGGGTGATGGGGACGGGGGGATCTCACTGTGCCCCCCCGCTCTGATGGGTTCTCCCCCTCCAGGAACCAAGCCGTGCTCTTCGGTGGAAACCCGCGCTACGAGAACGTCCCCCTGATCGGCAGAGGCTCTCCTCCCCCCACGGTACAATGGACGGCCGAGGCCAAGTCCTTCTTGTGACCCCCATGGGCTGAGGAGGGGGGGGGGGGGGGTGTTAGCCAGGTGGCAACCAGCCCCTCTGCTTCGCCAGAAAGCCACTCACCCAGGGCGAGGTCTGCTGGGGTGAGGACGGGAAGGGGTGAGCTCAGCCCCCTCCTGCCCTTGCAGAGGACGTGCCCGATCTGCGAGCGCATCCCTCCTGCCCGGCTCTGCTAACCCAGTTCCCAGCCAGCCCCAGAGGCTGCGGGGAGAGGTCACCCACCACGTGCTCGGGGGAGACCAAAATAGTCTTCCCTTCCGCTGCTCTTCTCTGCTTTATTTCTTATTTATTCTGACTTTCAAAGGACGCCTGTCACAGTCACCCGTGCATGTTTACATTTCCCTGCTGTTTGGTTAAACCCACCCTGTCTGTTAATGCCTGCTTTATTTCTCTTTTTTTTTTTTTTTTTTTTGCATCAATTATTTTGGAGCTAAGTTGCCCATCAAGAGTAAGTTCAGCCGCTTCCTCCCTCCTCATCCCGGGGCAGCAGCTGGGTTCCTGTCCTCCTTCCCCCTCCTTGGTGCCTCCCCCCATCCCCTTTCCCATGGGGCTGGTTTGATTCTGGGGAGAGCGTGAAGGGCTCGGGTGGGACGGGGCCGCATTTTATCCCGGGTACAAGAGAAATATTTGCAGTTCCCGTGTGTTGGGAGTGGAAATAGTCCCCATCTCCCACCCTTTCTCGGTGCAGTTTTTCCCCCTCCTTTTCTGACAGCGTTTAATCTGCTTCGATGCCTCTTTCTGAAGCAGTAATACCCCCCCGGCTGCCCCCCGTGGGCACAACGGTGGCACGGTGGTGGGGTCGGGGACGTGGCTCCGGGCATGCTGCCGGGGCAGGGACATCGTGTGCTGGCCTAAACCAGGGAGGATTTTTGCCATCAGGTGAAAGCGCGGAGCCACGCCGGCACGTGGAGGCTGTGATCCGACTGCACAGACCTGGCAGCTGGCGAACCCCAGAGCGGGGATGAGCGAGGGGGGGGGATTCATTTCAGCACTTCTCCCTGCCCTGAATGGTCTAATTTCACCAGGATTCAGATCCCCAAGGAAGGACTTTCACAGTCTAAAATAACAAACGCAGGAATAATCTTCCTCAATGCCTGGCTGGGGTGTCCCTCCCTCCTGCAAAATGCTGCAGAAATTTAATTCTGCAGCACTGGGGGGGCTGGAGGTTTTGCCTCTGCCCTGGGCTCGTCGCTACCCCCTTCCCGGTGTGTTGGGGGCCCCGAGCCCCAACCAGGGAGCCCCGGGGGGTTCAGCCTGCAGCGGTTGCCAGCGCAGGCACCCGGTGAGCCTGGGGTAAGGTCTGTGCGTGGACAGGGAAGAGCAGGGGTCAAATCCAGCTAGGCTGCCCCAGAGACCCGGCCCTGAGCCCAGGTTCTCCCGCTAAACCCCTCCTGCTCCCTGTGCCAGCGGAGGGCGGGGTGCTCAAGCCTGTGGTTGAGCCCCTTGGCATCAGATGCATCCAGACTCGGTGCTTGGGGCTGAATTTGCTGCCTGGCTGGAGTCAGGAAGGTGGAGGATGAACCTGGCAGTGCAGGAGGGGGCAGAGCAGAGCCTGAGGCCACTTGAAGCATCTTGGCTGGGGGGTCTCTTCTCTTCCAGCCCTTGAAGAGGCTGTGACCAGGATCGGGCCCCCTTACCCATGGCAGCCGGGCAGATTAATTGCGGGTTGACACGAAAGGGAAGGAATCACATACAAGGAGCGGCTGGGGGAACTGGGGGGGTTCAGTCTGGAGAAGAGGAGGCTGAGGGGAGACCTCCTGGCCCTCTGCAACTCCCTGCCAGGAGGGGGCAGAGAGGGGGGATGAGTCTCTGGAGCCAAGGTCCCAGCGCCAGGCCCCGAGGGAATGGCCTCAAGCTGCCCAGGGCAGGGTCAGGCTGGCTCTGAGGAAGGATTTCTGTGCAGAAGGGGCTGTTGGGCGTTGGCATGGGCTGCCCAGGGCAGGGGGGAGTCCCCGGGATCCCTGGGGGGGTTGAAGAGTCGGGCTGAGCCAGCGCTGAGGGATCTGGGGGAGTTGGGAAGGGTCAGGGGGAGGCTCATGGCTGGGCTGGAGGAGCTGCAGGGGCTTTTCCAGCCCAGATGGTTCTGGGATTCTGTGAATCTCCCCTCTCCATCCTTGAGCTTTCTCTGGCGGCTCAGCAGCACGTGGTGGTGGAGGGGTTGGGTTGGACGTGGCTGGCAGGGGCTGGGTGGGATGTGCCATGGTTTGGGGGTGCGCTGACCCCCATCTTCTCTCCCCACAGTACTCCCCGAGCATGCGAGCCACTTACCTATCCGTCACCGATGAGCACGTCAGGCACCACAACACCGAGTTCCCGGCCTAACGCGCTCACCCCAAGAGCTCGCGGGAGGAGAACATGCCGCCGGCGTTTCTGTAATGGAAACCAAAGACACCTGGAGGACACGTGGTGGGAAGCCCGGCGGCAGCAGCGGCCGGAGGATGAGCCCCGGCAGCGGGGAGCCCCGTGCCCCCCTCCTTTCCCCCTCGGCAGCTTCTGCTCGGCCTCAAGTCTTCCTGCCTTACAGCTGAGAGCGGCTCCGGGACCCAACACCGCCCAGCACCGCCGCCGGGCTCCTGGTGTGCCGGGAAGACCGGAGACGCTTCACGCCTCCACGTCGGCTTCTCCTTTCCCTCCCTGTTTGCACCAGCTCGGGGACGTTTCATGCCACGGAAGGGAGACTCCTCCAGCTCCCTCTGCCCGGAGCGCAAAGCCTGGGACCACGGGCTGCCCCCCAGCACCAGCCCCTCGCAGAGGGGTCCGGGGCCGCGGCTTCTTCGCTCCCGTAGCAATGCAGTACCAACCACTAGTGATGCCAGCCCCTTCCCGGTGCCCACGGGTGGCTTTGCCACCTGCCAGCGGGAACACTGGCTGCTTCCCTTGGCCACCTTCCTGCTCCGCACGGGCAGAGCCGGCTCCCGGTGCCCCCCCCCCTCACTGTCCACCCCCTTCAGCTGGAGCTGCCCTGGCCCTGGGTTTGGAGGCTGTAGAATTAGGGATGTTTTGGCCTTGCTGGTTTTCCTTTGCTTTGTTCCTGGGTTTTACGTCTCTGCAGGGCAGAGGTGTGGTTCGCCTCGCTGCCTCTGCTCCGGTGTGGTTTTACTGCAGTGCATGTTGGTAGCAGGTTTTTGGCTGGTTCGTTGGCTCTTTTTTGGCGATTCAGCTCCCCAGGGTCGGTGTGCCGGCAGCGTGGGCTGGGACAGGCTCCCCTCATCTGCAGGACAGCCCTGGGGTCACCGCGAATCCCCTGGGAGAGGGTTAGGGACCACTCAGGCATCCCTGGAGCAGGATGCGGTCCCAGGGAGAGGGAGGACATGGTCATGCAGCCCTGCCTGGCTTGCCCAGCATTGCCAGGGCTTCAGGCTAAGCAGCCCTGAGGGCTGGGGGGCCAGGGGGAACCAGCAGGAGCTGAACTGGACCCTTTGTGGCTGCTCCAGGAACCTCGGGAAGATGCAAGCAAAGGCCCCTTCCCCATGGCAGCACCTCGCTCACCAAGGGCAGGGAAAGCCCCTGCTCCATCCCACCCCAGACCTCCCAGCCCAAAGGGTGCGGACAGGGTGATGGGTGTTTTCCTGCCCACTCACCCTTCTGGTCCCTCTCCCCCCACCCAAGGCGAGTTCAGCTCTCGTTACCACGTTTGGCACCGCGGCGGCGGCTCACCCGGGGCTGGCTTTGCTCTAGGACTCCTCCTCAGTGCGAAGGCTGTACCCGCACCATGGGAGGGCAAAGGCCTTACCCTGACTGATTGCAATTAGCAGCCGCCTCCTGTGCTGCTGCTGGTGGTTATCCATCCCTTCTTCCCTGCTTTGGCTAACAGTGCTGCAGCCAGGCAGACCCCCGGGGTGGCCAGGCTGTCCCCCTCGGGTGAGCCGGGGGGGGGTCTTTACTTGATAGCAGTGACTCACTGTGTCTTTTAAAGATAACGTGTACATACCCTTTGGTCCCTTAATGCCATCTGTCCGTGTTACGTGTGACTAGCATTACTGTTGGAAACTTCCAGGGCATTTCTTTTTTTGTTTCCTTTTTTTTTTTTTTCAGCTTTTAATGTTTCAACGTAACGGTACTGGTAGAAGAGCTGTTTTTAAAACGCATGTGAACTAACCTCATTAGGACTCCTTCTAGGAGCTGGAGTCCGGCCTGATTTATATGTGCCCTCTGGGGAAAAGACAATAAACACTTGTACTAAACTTATCTCCTCGCTGCGGGTTTCTCGGGGCTGACCTGCATCTGCTGCTCGGGTTGTTCTGCCCTTCCCGATGTGCCGGCTCTGCCCAGACTCTTCATGGCCAGCGCAAACACCCCTCTGTGAGCGTTTCTTTGCAGTCAAAGCGGTTTTTAAGTGGGATTAAACCCCATGGCTGCAGCTTGGACTGGTTTTGGCTGCGGCAGTGGTGGTGGTGGGGTGTGACTGGAACCATTTCAGGTGTGTCAGTGCTGAGGAGCAGGGGGGAGACTCGGGATTCGGGGGTGCAGCGTGCGTGGACGCGTGTCCTCGGTGCCAAGGCAGGGACGGCCGCTGCTGGGGCTGAAGGTGCCCACAGGGCCCCTGGGTGCGCTGCGCCTTGGGAAGGGTGTTGGGAGCTGCTTCTCGTGCTTCTTTCCCAGCACAGAGCGAGCCGGAACGTGGGGTTTGGGTGACACGGAGCGAATGGGGGGTGTGGGGAGCAGTGCCAGTCCCCGGGCTGCCAGCGGGCACGGGGCGAGGCACCGGAGCCACAGGGCCCAGGTCTCTGCAGCAATGGCCCGGGAGCCCGGCCTGCTGCTGCAGGAATGGCGCAGCTTTCCCTCCTGGCCCGGGGGCGAGCGGGGAGGGTGGCCCTGCCATGGGGCTGGAGGGACCAGGGTACGGCCCAGTCCCCACACCCGGAGATGGGGCCCAGGCGGGTTTGCACCCCCCGCAGTCGGGGCGTGGGGCTGGAGCTGGCAGCAGAGCCGCGGCTAATTGCACCGTGTGCTAATTGCACCCCCAGTACCCTGTGCTAATTGCACCCCCCCCCTTCATTAGCCACGTTTTCCCCTCCCAACATGGCGGCGAGCGGCGGCCATCACGTGACACCATCTTTTCGCCCTCTCCAACATGGCGGCGCGCGTCACGTGGTCCCCCTCCGGCGTTGCCCGGCAACGGCAGACGCGGCCCTGCCAGTGGCTCCCAGTGAGGCCGCGCTGGGGAGCGCTGGGGCCCGCCCTGAGGCCCCCGATCCCTGCCGGGGCTCCCCCAGAGCAGGACCCCGCGGGGCCGCCATGGAGATCCTGTACGTGTACACGCGGAAGCGCAGCGAGTTCGGCCGGCCCTGCAGCTTCTCCGACCGGCCGGCCAAGGTCAGCGTGGACATCGCCCCCAACCCCGCCATGGCCAGCGGCTTCGTGCTGAGGAACCCGGTGGACAGCGCGGTCCAGCACACCAGCGACATGTCGGAGCACGAGGTACCCTGCCCGCCTGCCCACCGCCGGCGGCCTCCAGGCCGCCGCTGGACGGAGGGGAAAAGGTGGCGGTTTGCGCTTTTTTCACCTCAAGATTCTTGCTCTGTTTTCTCCGTGCCACAACCCCCCCACCCCAGGTCAACACCGAGCGAGTGGAGGTGGAATCCCGCGGTGTCAACCACATAGAGGGCGGCTGGCCCAAAGACATCAACCCGCAGGAGGTGGAACAAACTATCCGCTTCCGGAAGAAAGTGGAGAAAGATGAAAACTACGTCAACACCATCATGCACCTCGGTGCCGTAAGGCCCTGCCCGTCCCCCCTCCTCGCCTCCTGCTCCCAGAGCCCCCCTTGCCCACCCGCCGCCGGTTCCCTGGCCTAGGCAGCTCCCCCAGGGCACGGCCTCTGCCTGTGCTTTCCCCGCAGCTGATGGAGCACTGCGTCAAGCAGAACAACGCCATCAACATCTACGAGGAGTATTTTGGGGAGGAGGAGATGGCAGAGGTGGAAGACGAGCCCCCTTCTGCAAAAACCGTCAATGTCATCAGGTAGCACAACCAGCTGGGCTCTCCCAGATCCACAGCGGGCTACTGCCTATGGAGACAAAGGAGGTGGAAAACCCGGAGGCTTTAGGATAGTGCTGGATCCATTTAGTCTGGAGAAGAGGAGGCCTCCTGGCCCTCTGCAGCTCCCTGCCAGGAGGGGGCAGAGAGGGGGGATGAGTCTCTGGAGCCAAGGCCCCAGCGCCAGGCCCCGAGGGAATGGCCTCAAGCTGCCCAGGGCAGGGTCAGGCTGGCTCTGAGGAAGGATTTCTGTGCAGAAGGGGCTGTTGGGCGTTGGAATGGGCTGCCCAGGGCAGGGGGGAGTCCCCGGGATCCCTGGGGGGGTTGAAGAGTCGGGCTGAGCCAGCGCTGAGGGATCTGGGGGAGTTGGGGGGGGTCAGGGGGAGGGTCATGGCTGGGCTGGAGGAGCTTCAGGGGCTTTTCCAACCCAGATGATTCTGGGATTCTGTTTATGGATGCAGAGACCTGCTGCAGCCCCCCTGCTCCATAAGTGGGTCTGTTCCCCCCCTCCCTGCCCTCCACCCTCCCAGGCACTTTGGAGATCGGTACCAGGGTCTAAGGACAGACACAGCTTTGAGCATCTCCTAACAGTGCTTTAGACAGGATTTTTTTTTTTTTTTTTTTTTGGTGCCTCAAAGATTATTTCCAAATGTCAATGGCTGTTAGGTCATTTCTAGAAGTCAGATCCAGTAACTTAATGGGATTCTTAGAAATGCATAACTGGAAAGGCTTTATTAAATCATCAACTCTTCTCCCCCCGCCCAACCCCCAAGAGAATCGTTTCCTGCACTCAGTGCTCAAGGGCTGCAGCTTGTTTTAATTGCAGTTCCCACAGTTTCCTTTGGGAGACAGTCATCCCAGGGCGTGACACAGCTGTTAGCAAACTAACATCTTTCTTTGATGTCCTGTTATCAAAAAGGGATCCAAACGTAACCAAGAGGACGGCCACGCATCTCTCCTGGCACCCTGACACATGCAAGAAACTGGCAGTGGCTTATTCCAGCCTGGAGTTCCAGCAAAACGCAAAAGACATGAGCTTTGACTCATACATCTGGGACCTTGGTAAGGGGAAGGGAAGACTCACCAGTCAGTAACGCTGCCGCTGCGGAAGCACTTTGTGTTCTTCAAAGAGTGTAATGAAGCCTCACAGCACTCCGGAGGGGGTGAACAGGGGTTCGGTTTCTGCTTTGCCCACAGATCAATGCCAAGAAGGGGAGAAATGGGACCTGAAAGCTGGCCAACAGGTGGAAAATAACCACTAAAATCCCACTACATGACTTCATGAGCCAGAGCGCCTGTGACCACAACAGGCAGCTGAGCCACACTCCTCTTATGTGGTTCTTGCCTTTATATGGTTCACTCGTGCTTAAGAAAGAAAGAGGCAGCACAAGCCCAGGCTGAGAATTGCCCTGTTCCGACAGACTCTCTCAGGCCTTTTGGAGGGAAAAACACAAAGAAGAGGGGTTGGGGTACCAGGGGTTGGGGTACCAGGGGTCTGTCCCCAGGCTGGCAGGTGAGGACAGGCCAGCTCCCTTCCTCGGGGAAGTTGAGGCACCCTGGGGCCAGCGCCGGCACGGCAGGGAGCCAGGCGTGGAGGAGCGGGGTGCAGTGTTGGGGCGTTTAGAAGTGGGGGTGCTTGCCCTCCAGACTTTGCTTTTTACTCACCCCTTCTTGGCAGAAAACCCCAACAAGCCGGAGCTCGTTCTGAAGCCGTCATCCCCTCTCGTGTGCCTGGAATACAACCCCAAAGACTCGTACGTCCTGGTGGGAGGATGCTACAACGGGCAGCTGGGTAAGCCGAGGCCATGCCAACAAGCGCCTGGCTTCGTTTTAATTCAGTAAGAGCCTGGTTCCAGCGCTGCTGCACTCACCAAGGACGTAACATCCTTAGTGCTGCGGCTGGGAGTATCCCCAGCACGGCCTGGGGCTTTGCGGGGAGGGACAGGCGTGTGCTCCCCGGAGCAGGGACTCGGGGAGGAGGGGGGGGGACACTGCGCCTGGGAGCCCCTCACAGGCCTGGCGGGGATCACTGGATCCAGCAGCTGAGCAGCACGTGGCCCCATGGCAAAATCCCAGGGGAGCTGCCGTTGGTTTGTGCACCGACTTGTTCTTGTGCTGTTGTTGCAAGCGCTTGGAGAAGGGCCCCTCTTTGCCAGCCTCGTTTATGGCTCTGTTATTTACTCAGCCACGCGAGGCCTCTGGTTTATTTGGGCTCGTTTCAATGTTTTCCTCACCGTTCACAGCAGCAATGGGAGCTGACAGGCCACGGGGCTGTCACTGCTCGCTCTGCAGGTGACGGAGGGGAGGGACCTCGCCCCGGCCTTCGCAGCGCTCCCCGGGCGCGTGGCGCGGGCCCAGCGGAACACGCTCCGTCACATCCAATTGCTTAATTAGAAGTGAGGAAGCGGGAGCGCGGGTGGCTCGGTGCCACCAGCTTGGGCAGCGGGGCAGCATCTCCTCGGCGAAATGCGTGGCCAGCAAAGGAGCCAGGCAAGGGAGTGGTGTGGGTCTTGACAGCTCCTTTTTCTCCCCAGCTTACTGGGACACCAGGAAAGGGGGGCTGCCCGTGGAGGTGTCCGCCGTGGAGGTCAGCCACAGGGACCCCGTCTACGGAGCCGTCTGGCTGCAGTCCAAAACGGGCACTGAGTGTTTCTCAGCCTCCACCGACGGGCAGGTAAAGGGCAGGGGAGGGTGCCAGGCCCCCGGGCTCGCAGCGTGGGCTGGCACGGGGCAGCTGCCTGGCCCCTGGCCCTCCGTGGCAGAGCCAGGAGCAGCCCCCACGCCCCCTCCCGCTCCTTGTCCCACACAGGTCCTGTGGTGGGACATCCGCAAGCTGTCCGAGCCCACCGAGACGCTGGTGCTGGACATCACCCGGAGAGGGCTCCGGGAGAAGGCGCTGGGCGCCATCACGCTGGAGTTCGAGCCCACCATGGTGAGTGTCTGTGCCAAACCGAGCCGAGCCGGGCGGGCAGAGCCCATCACCCCGGGGCGCGGCACAAGTGTGTGATGCCCAGAGTGACCCAGAGCACCGTGCTGCACCTTCCAGCACGTTCTCACCCATCTTGAAGAATTCAGAGTTGATGTTTTCCCAAAACACAGGGTCTTGCTGGTCTCTAAATCCCCCCAGTCGCGGTAGGTCCCGGGGCGCTGTTCTCCCCCGGCGCTGACTGTAACAGGGTCCCCCCTGCTCAGACAGAAAAGCCCTTCGCTGCCCCACAGCCCCCAGCCCCGTGGGACCCCCCCACCCTGCTGATGGCTGCTCTCTCCTGCTCCCACCCTCAGCCCACCAAGTTCATGGTGGGCACAGAGCAGGGCATCGTCATCGCCTGCAACCGCAAGGCCAAGACACCCTCTGAAAAAATCACCAGCACCTACAGCGGCCACCACGGACCCGTCTACGCGCTGAGCAGGAACCCTTTCTACCCCAAAGTCTTCTTGACGGTTGGGGACTGGACTGCTCGGATCTGGTCGGAGGAAACCAAGGAATCGTCAATTATGTGGACCAAGTACGTGTCGGCGTGTGTTTGCCCTGCAAAAACTCTTTTGTTTTTTTGGGTGGGAGGGTGGGTGATGAGCAGGCTCTGGTCTGCTCGGCTCAGGCAGGAGGTGGTGGGATGGTCACCAAGGCAGAGCGGTGGCCAAGGGCACCGGAACGGGGGGTGGCCAGGCCTGGGCTCTGGGCTGCAGCCGTGGGGCCGGGGGGATGGAGCCCATCCCCGCTGCCTCGGGTCTGTGGCAGGTACCACCTCTCCTACCTGACGGACGGGTGCTGGAGCACTGTGAGGCCGGCTGTCTTCTTCACCACCAGATCGGACGGGACCCTGGACGTCTGGGACTTCCTCTTCAAGCAGAAGGACCCTTCCCTCAGCCTGAAGGTTCCTCTGGGTCCCGAGGAGGGGGGAAGAGCTGGGGCCATCTCTGCCGGTGCCTGGCAGTGCCTAGAGCCCCATGCGCCCAAAATTTTGTTCCCGTCACTGACAACCACGTGGGTTTGCCCTCTGCCAGCTCATCTTGCCCCGTGCGGCGTCACATCAGGGCTCAGGGCCACCGTCCTCCCTCCCCAGGTCTGCGACGAGCCCCTCGCCAGCCTGCGCCTGCAGGACAACGGCTGCGTCGTCGGCTGCGGCTCGAAGCTGGGCACCATCACCCTGCTGGAAATCTCCTCGGGGCTCTGCACCCTCCAGAGGAACGAGAAGACCCTGGCCACCGCCGTACGTGTGCTTTAAGCCACGGGCCACCGTGCTGGGTCACGGCAGAGCCCTCAGTGCTGCCGGCACGTCGCCAGCCCCGCGCACAGCGGCTCTGCCAGCGAGCCCTGTAGGGAACACGCCGACCCGTGGGGTCCCCTGCGCCCCTCAACCCCCCGCCCTGCCCTAGATGTTCGAGCGGGAGACAAAACGGGAGAAGATCCTGGAGGCCCGGCACCGGGAAATGCGGCTGAAGGAGCGCGCCAGGTCCGAGGGGCAGGGGACAGAGGTGGAGGAGAGGCCGGTGGAGAGTCCCCAGGAGGTGTTTGACCGTGCCCGCAGGGACTTCTTCGAGGTCATCGAAGCGGAGCTGCAGAGGAGGGCGCGGGCAGGGACCCACCGCCCGCAGGGCGAGGTACCGGGGACGGGAGGAACCGGCGGTGAGTCCCTGCCGTGGCGCAGGGGACGGGGCTCAGCCTCTGCCTCTGAGCTTAAACACCACGCGGGAGAGGAAGCGGCTGCGGAGGGGGAAGAGGGCCAGGTGCCCAGGGACGAGGAGGAGGATGCCAAGGTCAGTGCGCTCCAGCTCCGCGTTCCTTCCCCCCTCCTCCCTGCTGGGGTTGCTGCTCCTCGTGTGGGGAGGGGCCAGGCAGAGCTCGGGGGGTCTCTGCCTGCCGGGGGGGAGCAGAGGGTCCCTGACCCCACACCTGCCCCCTCTGCAGGAGCCGTAGCCGAGACAGGACCGGTGGCTCGCACAGAAACCTTCGTGTTGGTCACAGATGGCCCTTTGCCCTCCTGATTTTTTTTTTTTTTTTGCGTTAGGTTGAATAAACAGGAGCTTTCCACGTCACGTTTCCTGTTTTGTCACAGCGGGGTTGAGCAGAGGGTGGGAAATTCACGTCCTGTCGCTCTTCATCTCCCCTCCTCGAGCCAGGCCACGGGGCGAAGCCGGTCGATACCCGCGGCGGAGCTCCCGTGTGGCAGCGGGGTGACCTTTGGGGTGCCCCCCAGCCACCGTGCCCCTGAGCGATGCCGAGCAGCTCCCCGTGCCCCCAGCCTCTCCCTGCGAGAGCAGCTCTGCGCCGGGTTATCGGCGCTGGGTAAACACGGCCCGAGCCCGCGGTACCCCCACGGCAATTCTTAACACGCCGCCGCGCCCGCTCGCCCCACGGCTCAGCTCTCGGGATGGAGCCCTCCCAGAGACCCTTCCCCAGGCTCGGGGGGGGGCTGGAGGGGGAGGACGATGCTGCTGACACCATCCTGCCTCGGCAGGGCGGTGGGGAGGGGGGCTGGGGCCTGGTGTTGGCCCTCAAACAGGGTTTGTGCAAAAACCAACCTCACACGGAGCCCAAAGCCCAGTTTTATCCCATCGTTGTGCAAAAATGGTCGCTTGGGGGGGGTCATTCCGTGACACTCGCACCCCACACAGAGGAGCTGCAGCCTGTTTATCCCATCCCATGATTAGTAACAAGCTGACACTCCTTGGTCTGTCATTCCCGTGGCGTTTGCTAGGGGTGGGTTATATCCCAATCAGCCCCTCGTGCTGTGTAAATGAACACACACGCTCCTCGCGGGTGGTGGGGGCGAGATTTTCGGTCTTGAATTGAGTCGGTGGTCGCAATCTCCCCCCCGACACCTTCACTTCTCCTCCAGTTTCCACAGATTTTCGCTGCCTTCCTGCTTCTCGGGCAATCAGCACGCTCCGGGGCAGGATGCTCCCCGCTAATCAATCCCTTCTCGCCTCCCCGGTGGGGACGTCCTTAGCAAGGCCTGGCTCGCAGGGGCTGCCGCAAAGGAGCTGGGGATTCTTGGTCCTTGTGCTTGAGCAGAAACATTTATAGGGGTTAGAAAACTGCCCTGTCCTGGGGGGGACAGGGCCCGTGGCCCCCCAGCCCTGAGCTGAGCGCGACCATGTCCCAGCACAGCCGGTTCCCATCAGGTTCACCCCCAGCTGTGGGAAGGGAGCTGAGCACCAGCCCCCCAGCTCAGCTGAGCACCTCGTTAGGGGCCAAACCCTAATTATACCAATAAGGAGAGGTGGAAAGGCATTTCCCCCAGCCGTGCTGGGCCCTGCGTTGTGCCCCCCCAGCTGATGACACCCTGGCTGTGCCCTGGGGCTGGCGGTGCTGTGGGTGTCTGGGGTCGGGGCAGGCAATAGGGGGGGTGCAGCCTCCACAGTGGCTGGGGGGGCACCCGAGGGGACACCCCGGGGAGGACAGAGGGTCTTAGCCCCAGCCTGGGGCGCTGCCAGTGCCTGGGGAAGGGAAGGGGGGAGAGCCAGGCTGGGGTCCCCCACTGAGCCCTCCCCGGGGACACTTAGGGACCGGGCTGCAGTGGGGGGACAGAGTGGGGGATGCAGCTCCCCTCGGCCCCTAAGGCCCAGCTCTGGGGGACAACGAGGGCCAGTGAGTCCTGGCCAGTGTCACGTTGTCCCCGGGGGAAGCAGCACCCCACGGCTGCACCCCACAGGGCTGGGATGCGGCCGGAGGGGCGACGTGACAGGGACAGTGTGGCTGCTGTGACTCACCTGTCCTGCCACCCCCCCGGAACACCCATCCCTGCCACACCTCGGCACTGCGGGGCTGGTTTGGCAGATGCTTTTGGGGCACTCTGGGGGGTTTGGGGGCACAGAGGTCTGGCAACAGCCCCCCAGTCCCACCGTGCCACCGTGGGCTCGCCCATCCCCGAGCCACGTCAGCGGGGGGCCGGGTGCCAGCGGGAGGGCGCTGCCCGCCTGCCCCTTTGAGGCCGGTCCCAGAGGTGTTCGCTTTCCTCCCAGGAAAATAAACCTCTAATTGCAGCACCGAGCATGGAGGCGGGGGGTCCCGGGGGCTGCGTCGGCACTGCCGCGATGGCTCGTGTGCAGGTCCGTGTCCCCACGTCCCGCCGTGTCCCCGTCCCCGCCGCCCCACGTTCATCCCGGTGTCTCGCAGGTGGCTCTTCGCATCCGTCCGATGAGCGCGGCCGAGCTGGCCGAGGGGGCCTGGCCCGTCGCCCACCGCCTGGACGAGCAGGTATGGCCGCGGGATGGGCACCCGGGGGTTCACCGGGCACCTGTGGGCTCCTCGGGCACCGCCTGGCCCTGGCGTTTCACCCCCCCCGACTCCTTCATGTGCTTCACAGCTCCTGCAGGAGACCCTGCAATAACAAAGCAGCAGAGTGGGGAGCTCTGGGGGATCTGGGTGAGGAACCCCCCTTCCTGCGGTGCTGTGGGACCCCAGCGCTGTCCCCGTCCCCAGTCCTGGGTGGAGGGGGAGGTGGAAACAGGGCAGCAGTGAGGGGGCAGCTTTGCGTTACAGGAAAAGTCAAAACTTTGTGTCGCAACGGGAGCGGCTGGGAGCCGGGGACCCCGCGAGGGGCCGTTCACGCAGGGACAGGGACACGCAGGGTCTCTGTGGGTTGTCGGCGTCCCCGGCAGTGGGTACCTTGGTGTGTCGCGCTCACAGGGGTGCCTTTGTGCCGCCGTGCCCAGGTGGGTGCAGCCGGCCCAGCAGGTCCCCTGGCACCGCGCACAGAGCTGGCTTTGAACCCCAGCCCGGCCTGGGGACAATGGGACGATTCAGGAGGACAAAAGGGCCCCGCGCCGGCAGGACCGGCACCAGCCCGGGCACCTCCTGCGCCCTGGCACGGAGGGGACGCCGGCCCCGGCAAAGCAGGGGAGGGGTGCCCACGGGGTCCCGTGAGGGCTCAGACCCACTGGAGAGCACATCCCAGTGCCCTTTTCATGCCAGGGTGCCCCCCACCCATGCCTGGGCACCCCCTTGGCTCTGACCCCCGCTGTGAGTGACGCGGGGTACCCGGGCAGGAGCACGGGGGGACGATGCAGCTCAGAGCAGGCAACACCAGGCAGGGTCCTCAGTCCCCACCGGAGCAATTGCATTGCCCAGTGCCAGGGTGCTGATGCCCAGGCTCCAAAAGCTGAATCCCACTCGGGTCCCCCCCCCCCCAGCCAACTCCCCTCGCGTCCCCTGACAGGTCGTGGTGCTGCGAGACCCCCTGGCAGAGCCTGATGACGTCCTGCGTGCCAGCCGCTCCCGGCAGAAATCCTACATCTTTGATGTGGCCTTTGACGCCACGGCCACCCAGGTGGGTCCCTTGGGGCACGGGGTGGCGGAATGCGGGGCTGAGGGAGACAGGCTGGGGCACCCGGGGCAGCAGGTGGAGGTGGGGGGCAGCAGGATGCACCCCAGGGTTTCTCACCCTCCCCCAGGACACCGTGTACCGTGCCACCACCCAGAGCCTCGTCACGGTTGTCATCTCCGGCTCCAACGCCACCGTCCTCGCCTACGGCCCCACGGGTGAGGGGTGCAGGGCTGGGGAGTGGGTCAGCCCCATGGCTGGGGGGACTGGGGCGGGGGGGGGGTTTGTCCCGGTCCCCAAGCCAGCCCCTTCCTCTCCCCCAGGCTGTGGGAAGACTTACACCATGCTGGGCACCGATGGCGAGCCCGGGCTCTGCGCCCGCACCCTGGGGGAGCTCTTCCAGGCCATTGAGGACGCCAGCGGGGACGTGGAGTACGAGGTCTCCATGTCCTACCTCGAGGTGCGACAGGGACACATGGGGACATGTCGTGTCCCCCCGTTACACGGCCCCAGACCGAGTATCTCCGCACCCAGCGTGGGACGCTGAGTCCTCGCGGGTCGCCACACTGCGGGAGGGGGACACGCACACGCCCAACTCCTTCCCCCCCGCCCAGATCTACAACGAGATGATCCGGGACCTGCTGAACCCCTCGCTGGGCTGCCTGCACCTGCGGGAGGACGCCGGCGGCACCGTCCAGGTGACCGGCATCACCCGGGTCCCCGCCACCAGCGCCGACGAGGTGAGCCAGCGGGCACGTACGGGGCAACGGGGAGAGGGGGTCCAATGAGCCCCCCCCCGCGCTCCCCGTCTGCCCCAGGTCATGCGGCTGCTGGCGCGGGGGAACAGGCAGCGGACGCAGGAGCCCACGGCCGCCAACCGCGGGTCGTCGCGGTCCCACGCGGTGCTGCAGGTCACCGTGTGCCGGCGGCAGCGGGGCCGGGGGCTGCGCCACGGCCGCCTCTTCATGATCGACCTGGCGGGCTCCGAGCGGGCGGCGCAGGTACGGCACCCCCGGGGGGCTGCGGGGCTGGGGATCCCCCCTCCCCGGCCTCTCTTTTCCCAGGTTTTTCCCTCTGCTTTCCCCGCCCCGCCCAGACGCAGAACCGCGGGCAGCGGATGAAGGAGGGAGCCCACATCAACCGCTCGCTGCTGGCCCTGGGCAACTGCATCAAGGCTCTGAGCCACCGGGCAAGCAGCAAGTACATCAACTACCGCGACAGCAAGCTGACCCGCCTGCTCAAGGTGCACCCGGGGGTCCCCCCGGCAGGTCCACGCTGGGGAGGGGGCACAGCTCGCCCCTGCCCTGGACCCTCTCAGCCGTCCTCTCTCCATGGCCAGGACTCGCTTGGGGGCAACAGCCACACGGTGATGATCGCCCACATCAGCCCGGCCAGCACCGCCTTCGCCGAGTCCCGCAGCACCCTCGCCTACGCCCACCGCGCCAAGAGCATCCGCACCACGGTGGGGCTGGGAATGGGGGTCCCTCCGTCCCCCGAGCAGCCCCCCTCGACGGGGAGGGTATGAGGTGTTCACCCCTGTGCTGCTCCACGGGTGCCCGGAGCGGGGGAGCTACTCAGGGCTGGGGGGTGCTCAGGACCGGCTCCGCGGCCACGTGCTGCTTGGGGACACTGCGTGGGGACCCTGTGGGGACACAGCCGTGCTCTGCTTGGGGACACTGCGTGGGGATCCTACACAGAGACATACGTGGGGACCTTCTCCACCAGCTCTGTCCTGCCTGGGAACCCTCTTCAGGGATCCTACTTGGGGACCTCCTTGGGGACCTGCTCCATCAGCCAGGCCCTGCTCAGGGACCCCACTTAGGGACCCAGTTTGGGGTCGTGCGGTGCTGTGGCCGTGGGACATTCACACCAGCCCCATCCCAGGTGAGGCAGGACCCGCTCAGCGTCGCGGCCGACCTGCACGGGGAGATCCAGCGCCTCAGGGGCCAAGGGGACGCCAAGCTGGGGCGACCGGGGCAGGGCAAGCACCGGGACATCCCCTACACCCAGGGTACGGTGCAGCCCCCCACCTTCCCACGGCCCCCAGGGCTCGGCGCTGACGCCTGCTGCTTCCAGCCCAGGTTTGGCTGCGCAGTGCCCGCAGGGAGCTGGCTGGTGCCCACCGGGAGCAGGTGGCCCTGTCCCACCTCCTCCTCCGGCCACAGGGCACCGCGGGGCCGGCCCAGCACCTCCTCGCCCCGTACGTGAGTGTGGGACCCCCCGCGGGGATGGGGACACCCCGCTGACCCTGGCTGGCGGTGAGACCATCTCCTCCTCCTCCTCCTCCTCCTGGCAGCAGGGCACGGCGGGGCCAGAGGTGCAGCGAGGAGGAGCGGGGGGAGCCAGTCGGCCCCAGTGACGGTGAGGGGGACTCGGACGCAGGGGACAAGCGGTTGGAGGTGCCAGAGCCACCCGATGTGGCCGTTGCCCACAAGAGCGTCACGGTTGTGGTGGAGAAGCAGGACAGGCTCCGGCAGCGGAAGGTTTGGGAGCCCCGTCCCCACTACTGGCAGCTGAAACCCCATCACCAGGGAGCTGAGTTTGACAAGTCTCAGCCTGGCAGCCCTGTGGGGACACAAACACTCATCAGGGGCGCTGGCAGGGATGGTGGTGTCATGGCAGGGAAGGTGGCGGTGGGCAGGAATAGTGACCCCGTGGCAGGGATGATGCTGTAGTAGCAGGGACGGTGACCCCCGTGGCAGGGACGCAGATGCCCTGGCAGGGCCGGTGGCCTCGCTGCGTGCCCACAGGCAGAGCTGTCACGGCGCTTTCGGCAGAGCCAGCAGCACGCGCGGCGGCTGGAGGAGGCCCTGCGGCCCCGGAGCATCTCAGGGGAGCAGCGGGAGCTCCTGGCCCTGCTCCGCTGCCCGCGCCGGCCCGAGCTGGAGCTGCCAGAGCCGCGCTCCCACACGCTGCTCGAGGGTGGCCTCCGGCACCCACCGGCCGTCACCGCGCAGCGCTTCGGCCGTCACGGGGCCCTCTGCGCCCTCATCATCCGGCAGCAGCAGCAGCTCATCGCCGGTGCGTCCCTGCCGTGATTCCCACCGCACCGAAGGGGCCTCTCGTGTGTTGTCACGCCGGGAGTCCCGCAGCCTCACCGGGACGTGCCCGCGATGCAAAGTCTCCCCCGGAGTCGCGCCGTCACCACGTGGCACGGCCGGTTGATGCCCTTCGCCCTCTCGCTGGCAGACCACCGGCTGTCGGTGCCGCGGCCACTGGAGGAGCTCTACGAGACCTACCTGAGGGAGCTGGCGGGGGACCCCGGGGACACCGGCACCCTCAGGGTAGGGCAGGGTGGCTCCAGCCCCCCTCTATGCCCCAGACAGGTCACTCACCCCCTGTCCCCCCGCCCAGGGCATGTCCCTGCCCAAGATCCTGCCGGCGTGCGGCGCTGAGACCCCGCTGGCATGGGACAGCGGGCAGGCACGGAGCTGCGGCCACCCCACGCCCTGCCATGACTCCCTCCCGCCGCTGCGCCCCACGGGGGACAGGTATGGGTGGGCACCCACCACCACGCCCCCACGGGGGACTGCTGAGGGGTGTCCCCTCCCCAGCAGCGCCCCAACCCCCCCGTGTTCAAGAAGACCCCGTGGGCACAGCAGGTGGGGGCTGGGTGGGCGACGGTTCCAGATGTGGAGCAGCACCAAGAGCGTCACGGCCGAGGCCACCCAGCACCAGTCCCGCATCCCCGGGAGCACCCACCCGCACCCACCGGCACCCGGGGAGGAGCAGGGTGACGGCAAGCGCAGTCTGGCACACAAGAAAGGTGGCAAGGAGCCGGGGAGGAGGGAGGAATCGCTGGATGGCAGGAGGAGATCGAGGCGGTCACGGTCCCAGCTGCGGGGTAGGTGCAGGCACGGGGTGGGGGCTGTGCCCCCCGGCGAGGCGGCGCTGACTCGACCCGGGATGTGCTGGGGCTCCGGGAGAGCCGTGTCGGGGGCCCTGGGGAGGAGGGCAGGGTGGGGAGCCCCCCACCAGCTCCCCTTGGCATCCCTGTGCCCACCGGTGGGGTGTCAGCGCCCTATGGCCTGTGTCCCCCCTTCACATCACGGTTCCTCCCCAAATCACCGTGCCCACAGACCCCCTCCGCGGCAGCCGGCGGCCCCCGGGGGCTCCCCGAGATGCAGAGCCGCCCCGAGCGCACCGTGCTGGCGGGGGTGCGGGCACCCAGCACCCAGGGATCCCCCAAAGTGCTGCCTGGAGCAAAGCCGCTCCCTCAGACAGCTGCCAGGTGAGCCCCCGGCTGGGAACGGGCGGCAGGGGCCATCGCCCCCCCCTTCCCTGTGCCCCTTCCCCGGGTGTTGGGGTCCCATCTCAGCCTCTCCCCCTCCAGCTCCCCACCACCCCCGGGCAGGGCCAGCACCCGCGGCACGACTGCATCACCGGGACCGGTGCCAGGGCCTCCAGCAAGGACGATGGAGTCACCGGTGCTGAGCCAAGCGGGCGAGGGGCTGGACCCCGTGCCAAGCCCACGGGCTGAGCACCCATCCCGCCAGCCCCAGCACCCTGGGGCATCCCCCGTGCACCCCCCCCCAGTGCCAAGCCTGGGAGCACGGCTGGGGCGAGGGGCAGCGAGCAGGGCAGGGGGCCAGCGCTCCCTGTGCCAGCGCTGAGGCAGCCACACAAGTCCCCGGGGAGGGACGCAGCCGTGCCGGGCAGGGATCCCGGCCAGAGCCACGCGGCTGCTGTGGGAAGGGCCCCGTGGGTGCTCAGCACCCGGAGGACGCAGCCGTTCACCCGGCACCCAGCGTACGGATGGGTGCAGGGCATCTGGCCGGGCGTTTGTCCTTCCCAGGGGCTACATTAAAAGGAGACACGCTGAGCTGGGGAGTGACGTGACTGCTGTGGCCCTCCCCGGGGATGGGGACCCCCCCCCCAGACACACCTGCACACCCCACGCTTGTTTTCTGCCTTTATTCAGAATGGGGTGAGGGGATGGGGCAGGGATGGGGCAGCTGCCCCCCAAAGCCCCCTCTGCTGCTGGGAGAGGCAGCCGGCCCACCCGCCCCAGCCTGGGCACGCACCCAGCTCGCCACCGAGCCTCGGGGTGCTGCTGCCGGGGTCCCCGTGCCGGCAGCCGGCCCCAGCGCCGCCGCCTCGCTGCCCGGCGCAGAGGGACTCCAGTGCCACAGGGGTGGCATCGCAGGAGGGACAGGCCGCCTCCGTCCCCATCCTCCCACCGTCGGAGTTCGCGAGCCCAGGATGTGCCCCGCGGCCACGGGGCTGCACGTTTCACCCCCTGCGCCACCCGCACGGGGCTGGGGGGCTCCCGGTGTCCCCCGTCCCCAGCTCCCCACAGGCACCCGGGGACAGCGATGGGGACGGGACATGGCAGGGGGACAATCGGGGAGGGGTGGGCAGCGGCAAGCGCAGCCCTAGGGCCCCCCGACATGGGGAACCTCCGTCTACCTACGAGCAGGAGAACCAAACACGAGCCCCCCCACCCCGCCACAGGGTGGGGGGGACAGTCCGGCAGCGGGACCTGGCTCTGCCTCGTTACTTCTTCACCTTGATGAGGGAGTGGTAGATGGGTTTGATGATGATGTGGAGGTGCAGGGAGTTGTCGATGAGGTACTCGGAGGTGCGTTTCTGCAGGTCGGCGTGGGCGAGGAAGTCGGCCACCTCCTCCGAGCTCTGGTGGAAGCTGTAGGCGTGTTTCACCAGCACACGGCCCTGCTGCCGCACCCCCACCAGCACCGTCTTCTGGAAGCTGACCCCGGCAAAGTCGGGGCTGCTCATCGCCGGGGTGATAACGAGCCGGGGGCGACCGTCCTCGATGCGCACGGGCTGGACGGCGCCCGAGGCCGAGTCCGAGTAGACGGGGCGGAGGCTGACGGGCAGCCAGCGCGGCGAGAACAGGACGTTCCAGGTCACCCGTTTGCCGGCGTCGTGGCTGCTGGGACCCAGCTGGGTCTGGAAACTGGTGCTGCGGTCGTCCCGCGCCGGGTTGTTGATGACCCACTGGGAGCCCCAGCTGGGCGCGAGGTAGTTGCGGGGCAGGAACATGCTGCAGTTGACGTCGAAATACTTGGCGAAATGGAGCGGGGAGGCGGCGTGGAACTGGAAAGCCTGGAAGAGCAGGTCCTGCACCGCGGCGTAGTGCCGCGCCAGCACCGCCGACTGCGCCTGCAGCCGGAAGAGCTGGCTGGGCGCGATCATGGGGTAGCGGATGGCGCGCAGCACCCGTTCGGCCACGGGAGCCTCGGGCTGCCGGCGGCTCAGCCAGCCCTCCACGGCGGTGTAGAGCTCCAGCTCGCTGTGCAGCACCAGGTCGGAGCGCTCCAGCAGCACCAGCAGCAGCTCCACGCTCACCGAACCCCACTCGGCACTGCCCAGCACCGCCGAGAGGTTCCAGGCCAGGAACTGGAGGCAGGTCTCCTGCAGCGCCGCGTCCCCGACGCGCACGGCGTAGTGGTACCAGCCCACCACGTGGCCCTGGCTCGACTCGCTGGCCAGGTGGGTCTTCATGTAGTCGGCCACGCCGCGCTGCAGCCCCCACACCCGGTACTTGCTGGCCAGCTGGTGCATGGGGATGGCTTGGTGCAGCAGGATGGAGACCCCCCCGCAGTACAGGTACCTGGGGCAGAGCGTGGGGCCGTGACATTGTTGTCCCCTAATCCCCTGCCCGGCCCAGCCACAGGCGTCAGCAGCACAGGGGAGCATCCTCCCTCCTGGGCTGCATCCCTCTGGGCACCCCCATCCCGTGGGTCCCCCATGATCCCCAGGGGAGCATCTTCCCTCCTTGGCTGCATCCTTCCAGGTATCCTCCTCCCGTGGTCCCCAGAGGAGCATCCTCCTCCTTTGGCTGCATCCCTCGGAGTATCTCCATCCCATGGGGCCCCCGTGGTCCCCGGGGGAGCATCCTCCCTCCTGGGCTGCATCCTTCTGGGTGTCCTCATCCCATGGGGGTCCCTTTGATCCCCAGGAGAACATTTCCCCTCCTTGGCTTCATCCCTCTGGGCACCCCAATCCCACAGGGCTCCCACAGTCCCCAAGGGAGCTGCATCCCTCCCGACATCCCCATCCCACGGGGTCCCCACGTTACCTGATGAACTTCTCGAAGAGGGCGGCAGTCTCGGGCGGCTCGTGCAGGGTGACGACGCTCTGGTTGCGCAGGAGGCTCTCAAAGACCTCGCTCTGGAGGCTGAGGAGCAGCTGGTGGGTGTGGAAGACCTTGGCCTCGTCGGAGGCGGCCGTGCGTACCCGCAGCACCGAGTCGCTGCCGTTGCCGTTCTGCAGCAGCTCCTGCAGCCGCTGCAGCAGCGTCAGTGAGTGGTTGATGGTGGCCGCCGTGGCCTCGCCGCTAAGATCGGTTTTCTGGGCTGGGGGGAGATGGGACCGTCCCAGTGCTGCACCCCGGGAACTCCGGGGCGCAGCAGAGTGGGGCGATGAGCCGTTACCGGGGGGCTGGAGAAGCCTGGCTCCGTGCACATCCTCCCCCCCAGCGCTGGTGCCAAGGGGGTGTGGGGAGGACGAGGGGACGCGGGGACATTTGCGTCCTTGGGAGCCAAAAAACTGCTTTTCTGCAGCAGAAGGGGTGAGACCACCATGTCCCGGGCTGGGACGTGCTGGGAAATGGCCCGGTGCCAGGCAGCGTTGGCTCGCAGCCCGGTCTGCCAGCCCCAAGCCCGTCCCCGCTGCGGGCAGAGCGAGCCCTGGGCATTGCCCCCGACCTCCCGCGTCCCCGACTGACACGCGGGGGACACGAGAGCCCGTGGGTGTGGGGAGCCAGGCACGCTCAGCCCCTGCACCCCGGGATGGGGTCCCCGCGGTCCGGGCAGCCCGGCGACAACCGGCTGCGGAGCAGGCAGCTGCTGTGCCGTGCCAGCGCCCGGTGCCATCCCTGCCTCCTCGCTGGCACCGGGAACCGGCACCTCCTGCCCGGCCAAGTCTCGGTCCCCTCCTCCGGCTGCGTGTGCCACCAGCCCAGCTTGGCCCCGGCTTGGGCACACACCGGGGGTGACCGTTCCCCCCGTGTCCCCACAGTGCCGGGCTCCCAGCAGGGATGGGGGACCAAGTCAGGGGTCTCCGCGCTCCCGCAGACACAGGGAGCCTTCCTCCTCCTTCTCCTCTCCCTCGTGCCTGGCACAACTTCCACCCCCTCCCCAGAGCATCCTTCCCCCAGGGTGAATTTGGCCCCATCTCTCTCCAACCCCGACAAACCCACAGATTTCCCTTCCCAGCGCCGGCTTAACCCCGCGGGGTTGGGGAAGGGGATCGGGAGCCCCTTGCCCCGCGGTGCTGGACGCCGCTGCCCGTGGCACTGAGCCGTCCCGGGGCGGCCGCCAGCACAGCCCAGCTCCCCCCCCAGCACCCCCCGGGCACCGTGGGGCACAACCGTGGGGCACGGCACGTCCAGGAGCCGAGTCCGTCCCTCCCCAGGTGCCACGACGGGGCGGGCTCAGCCTCCCACCGGCATCACCGGACACCCACACCGCGGCCGAGTCCCACCCCGGCACCCGGTGCGGGCAGCGGGACCCACAGCACCGGGAGCCCCCCACGCCGCCCCCCGCCACGGCCACCCTTACCGGCTTGCACGGTGAGGAGGAGGAGGAGGAAGGCGGCGGCAGCGCAGCCCCAGCGGCGGGTGGCCACAGGCCAGGCGGCCGGCAGCCTGGCCATGGCTTCGCAAGCGCATCTGCCGGGTTCCGCGCGGCTCGGGGCGTGCGGCGCTTATGTAGGCCACGAGCCCTCCCAACCCGCGCGCCCGCGCCGCCACATCGATTGGTGGAAACTGGGACCGGCCGTTACCAAGGGAACCGCTTCCAGCCCCCGACCATCCCACCCTGACCCCGGACCCCAGCCTCGCACCCCGAGGTGGCGTGACGGGGTGCCCCGGTGAGCCCCGGCACGGCACGAGGGCACCTCCCTTTGCCGCCTGCTCCCGCCGAGGCCCGGCACCGCCGTGTCGTGGCGCAGCCCCACGCGTGGCCGCGGCCCTTTGTGCCGTCGGGCTGCAGCAGCGGGGTCTTTGCATTCAGGGCACAGCTCGGCGTGGCCTCCCCGCTCCCCCCCGGCTCATGGGTATTCATGCCGGCAGCAGCCCATCACCATGGCATCCGGGCTGCCGGCAGGAACTGCCTGCCCTTTTCCCAGCCTTTGCAGCCAAGAGGCCGCTTGCGCCGGGCGAGTGCCCTGTGCCGGCCTCCGCTGGCACCTCGCCCGCCCCGACGGCTCTCGGGGGGCTTCGCAGCGGGGCTGGGGTGGTGTTTACCCCCCCACCCCCCACCCTCCATGCAGCCCCCGGTGCCACGGTGGTGGGGCTGGGTGTCCCCCACCCTGCTGTGGGACACGGGCACCCCTCGGTGTGGGGACGAGCAGCCCCAGTGAGCAGGGTGGGAGCAGGGGGTGTCTGCACCCCACTTTTGGCCCCAGTGGTACTGTGGGGTCCCCACAGGGGGCTCTGACCCCCACAAACAGCAGCAGCCCGGCACGCACGGGCACGGCAGCCCCTCACCCACCACCCAGGCCCCCCGTGAGGGTGTTGGGGGGCTGCCGTGCCGCGTGAGAGCCCCCCCCCACGCCCCACAGCTCAGCGCTCCCCCAAGTGCCCCTGCGCCAGGTCACCTCGGGGTGCAGGAGCTCCGGGGCCCCCCATCTCCTGGGGACACCGCCGGGGAGATGCTGTGACCTTCAGCGCGTGGCAGTGCCGGAGCCGCGCAGGGGGACATTAAACCGCTCCCGGTTATCGAGCGTCTGTCCGCGCGGACGGGATTAGCGCCGGTGCCCGCGGTGGTCCTGCGGCTCTGTGCCGAGCGGGGTGACAGCGTGGCGTGGCCGGAGCTCGTCACACACCCCCCGGCTGGGGCCAGCTGGGTGGGGGGTGCTCAGCCCTTGCCCCGGCTCTGGCACGGTGCCACCCGGTGCTGCCGCCGTGGCCGGGGGGGGTCGGTTTGTGCCGTCGAAGGCTCCTGAGGACACGTTTGCTTTGGGGTCACGCGGGAGCAAAGACGGGGCCACGGAGCTGAGGAGCCCCGAGCGCAGACCCGGAGGGCGAGCGAGGGGCCTGGGCTTGGGGTCTCCAGATGTTGAGCGTGGGCAGATGTTGCCGCAGCTCCCCGGGGAGGGTGGGTGGCGATCACTCACCTGGCCCTGACAAGCCACCCGGCCATCACAAGCCACTCCCGGGGCTCCCTGGCCCCTCGCAGGGACAGGCGGGGCGATGCCTGGCGCCGGGGGTCGAGCGTGGGGCAGGGGAGCCTCGGGGGGGGGATGAGGGTCCCCCCAACGCCGTGGCACAGCCGGTTAACACCCCACCGCATCCACCGCTGCCTCAGGGAACCACCCGCCCGCAACAACCCCCTGCCCGCAACAACCCCCTGCCCACAACAACCCCCTGCCCGCAACAACCCCCCGCCCGCAACAACCCCCTGCCCACAACAACCCCCTGCCCGCAACAACCCCCCGCCCGCAACAACCCCCCTGCCCGCAACAACCGCCCGCCCGCAGGAGCGCGGTGGCATGGTGCCAGCCCAGGGACCCCGCGTCCCCCGCCGGGCTGGCACAGGCTGTGGGGGACGTGGTGGGGACACACGGAGGGACCGTGGGGCCGGGGCTGGGGGGTCACCAGGGGACAAGGCAACGGGGAGATGGAGAGAGCAGCTGCGCCCGCTCCGGTAATTGCGGCTGAGGCGGGGAGGGTTGGCTCACCATAGCGACCCGTGCCAGGCGGGAGCATCGCCCGCGTGTGCTGGGGGGGCACCGGTGGGGTTGGGGGGGGGGGGCGGGAGTCGGGGGTGGCCCCAGGGACAGGCGGGGGACATCAGCCTTCCCTGTGCTGCTGGGGAAACTGAGGCACGGGCAGGTTTTTTTTCCCTCCGGGGCTGTGCCAGGGGGGTACCTGGGCACAGAGCGAAGCCCCACAGGGATGGGCGGGTGCACACGGGCACACACTCATGTGCACACGCGTGTGCACGCGCACACCCGCTCCCCCAAGGCCCCGGAGGTGGTTGGGGACCCTGTGCCAGCACCCAGCACCTCACCAGGTCCCTGCCTGCCCCCCCCCCCCCCCGCTTCTGCCCATCCCAGCCCGCCTCGGGGTGTGCAGCAAACCCGAAACTGGGGCTCCAGCACCCAAGGGAGGGGGGCCGGGGGTCGGGACGCAGGAATGACGCACCCACCTTGGTGACAGAGGCCTTTGGGTACAGCCGGGGGGGCCCAAGCTGTCCCCAGGCACCCGAACCGCCAGCCCTACTGCTCTGGGGTGGGGACGAGCTCTGTCACCGTCACTCAGGGCTGGCACAGCCCCCCCCCTCCCCAGGTGACCCCATCCCTGGCCCCCGCGGGAGCAGCGAGCGAGGCCCGGGGACGTCCTCCTGCCCCGGTAGCCCAGCCCGCGGCTCTGCCCACCCGCTCTCCCTCCGCCCCGCGGCCCTCAGGCGATGCCGCGGGTGCCGGAGGGGACACGGGTGGGGACACGGACACCGGTGGGGACACCGACACTGACGGGGACACCGACACCGGTGGCTCTCTGGGCCCAGGGACGGTGCCACCACACACCGGGTGGGTGGCACAGGGGCCACCGAGGTGAGAGTCGTCTCTGGGGAGCGGGACCCCGGGAAGGGGGGGGCCGGGGGTTAAGGGGGGACTAGGTCGGACCCAGACACCCCCCCCACCCCCCCAAAGCAAACGGGGTCAGGGCTGGGAAAGGGTTAACGCGCTCGATGCTCCAGCGCCCTGGGGGATGTGAGGGGCCGGGACTTGCCCCTCCTGATTAGCCAGATCTAATTAACAGTTAATTGACATCCCCCTGCACATCTCCCCCCCCCCCCTCCGGGCTCTGCGCTCCCCCCCCCCGGATCCCTGTTGCCAGCCCAGCCCGGCGCGGCGGCCAAACCCCCCCGGGCCCCCCCACTGCGGGCACTGCTGGTGGGGGCAGATCCATGGCGGGGGGGCCGGAACGGGAGAACGGGCGGGGGGAGAAGTGCCCCCCCCTCGTCCCATCGGGGGTCACCGGTGACTGGGACTGGACCAGTTTGGGGTCCCTGTTGGGCCAGGGTCGGACTGGGACCTGAGCGGTGCCCAGTACCGCCCCCCCCCGGGGATCATACCCCCCCGTACACCCCGCAACACCCCCCCCTCGGGCTGGAGATTCCCTGCGCACCCCCCCAAGGCTCAGAACCCCCCTCCCCAGCGCCCCCCCAGTGCTCAGGCCCCCCCCCAGGGCTCAGCCCCCCCCCCTGCACCCCCCCGGGCTGAAGATCCGCCCCCCCCGCGCTCAGGACACCCCCCACCCCTTCACTAAGGTTGGGGGGGGGGAGGTTGGTGGTCGCGGTCCCCCTCGAAAGATGCTAATTTGGGGGGGGGGGGTAGAACCACAGATTCTGACCAATCAGAACGCAGCGCTCAGCTTCAGCCTCCCGATGCCTGGGGAACGCCTCTCTGATTGGCTGAAGCCTGGTTCCCTTTAGCCAATAGGAGAGCAGAGCTCGGCAGGGGGGCGGTGCCGCCCGGGTTTATGAATGGTTGGACGGGGGGGGGGGCTGGCAGGGGTACAGGCAGGGGGGCAGGCAGGGGGGCAGGCAGGGGGGCAAAGGAACCGGCTGGCAGCCTGGAGGTGGCAAACCCCCCCCTGGCACCGCTGGGACCACCGGGGTGTCACCCAGGCCGGGACCCGGACCCTCACCCCCCCTGGCAGCCCCCAAGAACCCGGTGGTTTAATGTTTTGGGGTTTTTGTTTGTTTGGTTTTTTTTTCCCAAATGATAAATAGTGCTGTGGGGGAGGGAATAAACCGGGAGCTTCTCCGGTAGCGGGGTCACCCCCCATTGTCACCCCAGTGTCCCCACGGGGGCTGGATGGCGGGTCCCTCATCCGGCAGCTCCAAAACGTCCCATCGCGGCGGCAAAACCCGGGGCAACCGCCCCCCGTGGGAGCCAACCCCCCCCCAGCCCCCTGCACCATGTCCCTGTGCCATGTCCAGGTGCCACCGGGGTCCCCTGACACCCCCCGTCTCCCCTGGCAGCCGGTCCGTGGTGGAACGCGATGGTCCCGGTGCCCAACGGCACGGCCCCGGTGGGGGCCGGCGAGGCGGCGCGGCCGGAGCTGGAGCGGTCGCCCTGCATGGTCGGCATCGTCCCCATCGTGTATTACAGCGTCCTGCTGGGGCTGGGGCTGCCAGGTGAGGGCTCTGGGGCTCGGGGGGGGGGTTCCCAGGGATGGGGGGGGCGGGGGGGGTAACCCCCATCCTGCCTCATCTCAGCTGTGCGCCCTCAGCCCAGCCTGCGCCCTCGGCCGCCAGCAGAACCCCGTCTTTTGGGGATACCGGAGCTTTTTGGGGATACCGGAGCTTTTTGGGGATGGGGAGAAGAGTCTTCAAGGGTGGGGGAAACCACCCTGCTCCCCAGAGCCCCCCCCGCGGCCTCGGGGCCGGCCCCAGCTGCGGTGCCCAGCCCCACGTGGCAGGTGCTGCGGCAGCAGGGACAGATGGTATTTGCGCTGCTTGGGCTGACACGCGGAAGAGATTAATCAGCTCAGCAAATCTCCAGCGCACCGTGAGATTTATAACTGCCCGCCCCAGCTGGGGCCCGGGGCTGCTCGCTGCGGGGCCCCCGGGGTCTCACATCGCTCCCCGTCCTTCCAGTGAATGTCCTGACCGCCGTGGCCCTGTCCCGCCTGGCCACGAGGACCAAAAAATCCTCGTACTGGTACCTGCTGGCTCTGACCACCTCCGACATCCTCAGCCAGGTCTTCATCATTTTTGTGGGCTTCATCCTGCAGACGGCCATCCTGGCCCGGGCGGTGCCCAGCGCCTTCATCCACACCGTCAACGTGCTGGAGTTCACGGCCAACCACGCCTCCATCTGGGTCACCGTCCTGCTGACCGTGGACCGTTACGTGGCCCTGTGCCACCCGCTGCGGTACCGCGCCGTCTCCTACCCCCGGCGCACCCGCAAGATCATCGCGGCCGTCTTCGCCGTGGCGCTGGCCACGGGGATCCCCTTCTACTGGTGGCTGGACATGTGGCGTGACGCCGACCCCCCCACCGCCCTGGACACGGTGCTCAAGTGGATTCACTGCGTCACCATCTACTTCTTGCCCTGCAGCATCTTCCTGGCCACCAACTCCATCATCATCCTCAAGCTGAAGCGGCGGAAGCGCTCGGGGGGCGGCCGACCCCGCCTGAGTAAGACCACGGCCCTTCTCTTGGCCGTCACCACCGTCTTCGTCGTGCTCTGGGCTCCCCGGACCATCGTCATGATCTGCCACCTCTACGTGGCCTCGGTCAAGAGGGACTGGCGCGTGCACTTGGCCTTGGACATCGCCAACATGGTGGCCATGCTCAACACCACCCTCAACTTCTTCCTCTACTGCTTTGTCAGCCAGACCTTCCGCCGCGCCGTGGGCGAGGTGCTCCGGGCCCACCCCCGGCACGGCCCCCGCCCCAGCACCCCCCGCTGCCCAGTGGCCCTGAAGCCTCTGGAGCTGCTGGACGGCACGGCCCTCTGAGCTGGTGCTTGGCCGGGGGTCCCGGGGCTCACCCAGCCCCCTGCACCCCACCGGGACCCAGTGAGACCCTGCCCTGGGGGCGCTGCCCCCCCCGCGACGGCCGCTCCTCCGCGGTGCCGGGGGTTCCCGTGGGTGCTGGTGCCCGGCCGACACATGGCGCTTCTTTGGGGACCTCGGGCTGCCCCGTCTGGTGGCAGCACCCCCTTACACCCCAGGGACCCCTGCCCGTGCTCAGCCCCTCAGGACACGCAGCATTTGACCCCCCCCGGGGTACAGCCGTGGGGCAGCCAGGACGTGCCCCAGCTCCGCGCAGGAGCTGCCGCCTACCCCACATGTGCCCCCCCCCCCCCCGGGTTGGGGTCCTCTCCAGCCCCACAGCTGGGGGGTTCAGGGGGCTCCCACGGCCACTTTCTGGGTTGTTCTCCTGCACCGAAGGTCCCGGGGGACCCAGCGGTCCCGCCTGCCCAGGGGCGGGGGGGTGACGGGTGCAGGTGAGCTCCTGCGGGTCCCGGCGAGGCCGCGGTGCCCGCTGGGGGCCGGTGGGACGGTTCTTCCTCCATAAACTGCCCCGCTGAGACCGAAACTCTGCCTGGGTCTGACTCCCTGCCAGCGGCTGGCACTGGGGTCCCCCTGCACACCCCGGGGCTCCTGCCCTGGCAGTCGGGGGGTGCAGGGAGGGACAATCCACGGGGTCCGGTGTCCCCAGGCTGTGGGGCACAGGCACCCCGGGCACACCCCAGCTCCAGGCTCTGCAGGAACCAGCGCCCCCCTCCCCACCCCGTTATTCACCCAGAGTCACCCCCAGCATCTCCCACCGGCTGCAAGGGAGGGGGTTCAATATGGGCTCCCCCCCCCTTCCCCGCCTCGAGTGCACCCAGCCCTCCCAGTTACACCAGTGCCAAGCCCTGCTGCGCCGGCCTGCCTGTCCCCAGCTGCCACCAGAGGGCAGGGACGGGACACCCTGCAGAGCAGGCACCCCAGCCCCCCACCCCAGCCCTGCCCATCCCGCTCCGCACCCGAATTCCCCCGTAAGGCCCTTGGCGTAACCCACCTCCCCCCCCCCCCCACGACAGAGCAGCCTTTCCGCTCTAATTCCCCAGAGACCGGGGTAGGGGGGGGGCTCCCGGGGGGATTTGGGATGTCCCAGGCACCGACACCTTCCTGCCCACCCCACCGAGCCGTGCCCAGCACTGGGGTGCAGCGGGGTGCAGCGTTTCCCCCCTGGATGAGCTCTGAACGCCCCCCCCGGCCTCTCCCCGAGGACCGGGGCTGACCAGCACCGGCGTGTGCCAGCGCAGGGTCCGGCTCTGCCCGTTCCCCCGGTGCGGGGTGGCACCCGGGAGGTGCTCGCTCCATTAATTCCGGCATGCGAGGAGAGCAGGACCGGGAAGAGATTAGATATTAACCGGGCCAGCGCCTCCCGCCCGCGGGCAACCACCCCTGGGGGCTCCCGGGGCCGGATCCCACCCCGGGGCCCTTCGCCAGGGCCGGGGGGGCCACGGGCAAGGGGGGGCCGGGCTGGCGAGGGCAGCGCTTGGCAGGAGCTGCGGCCCCGCTCGCGGCGGGCTGGGGCTACCGCCGGCCCCCCCTCGCTTATTTACTTGGAGAGGGAGGTGGAAATGTGCTGACCGCGTCCGCCGAGGGGCTCCGGGCTGGACAAAACCGGCTCCGGTGGAAAACAGCTCCCCAGCCCCGGGCCTGAGCGGCGGCGGCAGCGGGGAGGGCGAGCGGGGCACCCCCCGGGCCCGGGTCCGGCTGTCGCCGTGGCGAGGCGCCGCGGAGCCGGGGCTCAGTCGGCCGTGCCAGCCGTGCCAGCCGTGCCAGCCGCGCCGACGCCCGGCCCTGCGGCTCCCTCGGAAAGGTAAGCCTGGAAAAAATGTGCCCGGCGTGCCGATGTTTTCGGAGGGAGCCTGGCCCGGGTCCCGCTGCCGTGCCGAGCTGCGTCCCAGCCGGAGGAACCGGCTCTGCCCGTGGTCCCCAGCCCACCCCGGGCACCGGAGAACCGGGGCCGGGCTCTGCCCTCACCGAAAAGGCCGCGTGCCCAGCACCAACCACCCCGGCACGTGGCCACGGGAGGGGACCGAGGGCAACCGGTCCCTCGCAGCCCACGGTTGGTCACTGCAGGGCAGCCAGCACATGGTGGCATCACACCCGACCCACCCGGCAGCCGCCTCCCCAGCGGGGTGTTTGTGTAGGACCTACAAAAACCCCAGGGGTGCGCAGCAAAGGCTGGCAAGCCAGGAAAGTCCCCACAGGAAAGGGGTAGGAAATCGCCCACCGTGGCTGCGGGGAGGGGAGCGGGGGTTGGAAACACGAGGGTGAAACCCGTGGGGCAGCCTCGGCGGGACGGACGCCTGCCGGCGGCCCCACGGTGAGCTGAAGGGGGGGGGTCGCGGGGGGCCGGTGCTGAGTCAGCAGGCGGGAAACCCGCCGGCCCCGCGGCGGAAGGAAGCGGCCGGCAGGAAGCCGCGGGCAGCGCGGCCTCTCCGCAGCTCGGGCCGGGGTCAGCGCCGGCGCGGGGGTGGCCGCGGCAGCCAGTTCCGATTATCCAAGGCTGAGCCTTTGCCGGAGAGGCCTACAAGGCTGAACCCCGGACTCCCTGGGGAAACTGAGGCACAGGAGACCACCGCAGAGCCCCTGGGGCCGTGCCGCCCCGCCTCGGCGCCCGGGCGAGAGCACACGCGTGCGCACGTGTCCCGGCAGGGAGGGACGATCCTCCCCCACGGGCCGTTCTGAAGCCAAACGCTATTTAGGGAGAAGAAGGGCAGGAGGGTGGGTGGCCCCAGCGCTCGGCAGCGGGTGCAGCACCCAGCCCAGCCACGCCGTCGCCTTCCCGCGGGTGCCAGTCCTCGTGCCGCGGGTGCTGCCGGCTCCGGCTCTGCCGCCCTTTCTCCTCGGATTGTTTTTATCCCGGCCCGGGCTTGGGGGAGGATCCGCCGGAGGCGCGTTGAACTTTCGGCTGCATCCTTCACCCTCTTGCTTCACCCTCCCAAAATAGCAGCGTCTGCCCGGAAACCGGGTCCCCCGGGGCACCCCCGAGGCTCTGGGGGGGCTCGTCCCCAGCCCCGCGCCCCAGGGATGGGGTGACCGTGGGGTGCCCAGGCCCAGCTCCAGGGTGCACGGCCGCCCTCGCAGGGACAGGGACCAGCGGGCCCCACCGGTCGCCTCCGCCCAGGGCCACCCTGGGCCCCCGGCCCCCCCTGGGCCCCCGGCCCCTCGCTGCGAAGGGCTTTGGGCTTTTCTGGGCCCTGCCGCCCGGCCAAGGGCTCCGGCTGGAGCCGCCAGCTGACGTTCCTCCCGGAGGCCCCTCCGGGCCTGCGCCTCGGGGCTGCCCGGCCGGGGCCGCTGTACCCTGACCCGCCGGCCCCCCCACTCCTGGCTCCCACCCAGGAGCCCCCCCACCGGCCCGCCACCAAGAGGAGGTCGGTGTAAGGCCCCGCGGGGGGTGCTGCTGCCCCGGCACAGCCCCCCTCCTCCGACCCCCACGGACCCCCGAGCTCACCGGGCTGACCCGGCTCCTCCGGGCTGAGACCCCGCAGACTCGTTCCACCGATGGCCAGGTGGGCTCCCGCGCCGATCCTCACCCCCCCCCGCCCCCTCCCGCTCTCTGACCCCCGTTCCCGCACGCACCCCCCCGACACCGCCCCCCCAGCCCCCTCCGTGCCCCCGGGGCAGGTGCCCCCCGCCCGCTGCGGGACCCCGGCCCCGCTCGGTCCCGCGGGAGCGGGGCAGGTCCCGGCCGGCCCCGGGCGCGCTCCCGGGGCAGAGCCGCACCTCGGGGAGGGGCCGGGGCCGGGCAGGCGCGTACGGTGCGGCGGGACCGGGGCTCGCCCGCCGGCTCGGCACGGCACGGCACGGAGCGAGGGGGGCGGCCGGGTACCGGAGCCGGTGAGCGGGGCTGGGGCGGGGGGGGGGGGGGGGGGGGGACCGTGACGGCAACGGGCCGGGAGCCGGGACCCGGCCGCCCCCACGGGCTCCCCTGGCTGGAGAGTTGGGGGCGGCTCTGGGCAAGTTTGGGGTCCGGTACCGGTCGGGAGGGCCGGGGGACCGAGCCGGGGGTGCGGGGAGCGGCGTGGGGACCGGGCCGGGGGTGCGGGGGGACCGGGCCGGAGCCGCCCGGGGAGGGGCGGGGAAGGGGGGGGGGGGGCGGCCGGGCCGGGCGCGGTGCAGCCGGTAGGACCCGCGGGGGGCGGAGGGGGGGGCTCGGTGCCAGCGCGGTGCGGGGGGGTCCCAGTCCCCATCCCGGAGCCGCAGCCCCGGGGTGGGTCGGGGGCTGTCCGGGTTCTGGGTGCCGCTCGGGGGAGCGGGGGGGGGTGTCCCGCTCCCACCTGGGGTCACCTTGCCGGGTCCCGCCGGCTGCCCCCCAGCAGTGGGGCTGCAGCTTCCTCGCTGCCTCCTGCTCCCCGTGCCCACCCCGCGCTGCCCGGGGGGGCAGGAGCGGGGACAGGGACCCCCCCGTGCCGTGCCGTGCCAGGCTGCGGCTGCCTGCGTGCCAGCGGCCGGCAGCACCGGACACGGGACCTGCGCTGGGTCGGTGCCCGGAGCGGGAGGGGGGAAGTGGGATAGGAGAAGTGGAAAGGGGAACGCGCTGGCACGCAGGGACAAGCCGAGGGGACAACCCTGTCCCCGGGGGTCACCCCTGCCACGCGCCCCGGGCCCGCGGTCGGTGGCACCGGAGGAAGGCACCGGCTCAGCCCCGGAGCCAGCGGCGCTCGGAGAAATCCCACATCAGGAGCGAGCGTGTGGGGCACAGAGGGGGCTGAGCCCCCCCGGCCTCCAGGCACGGAGCTACCGGGGGGACGCGTGGCTGCCCGGTCCCGTCTGGGGCTGCTCAGGCCACGCTGGGGTGGGCTCGGCTGTGCCGGTGGGTGCGGACGGGGCTCACCGGGACCCCCTCGGGCGGGTGGGATCCCCACTGGGGTGCTCCGAGCCCTGGAGCTGAGCCACGGCCCCGCTCCCCCCGTTCCTCACACCCTCTCTGTCCTGCAGGCTCCCTGGACGGCCCGCTGGGCGCCCGCACCGCGGTGCAGGATGGGTGCTGCGGCGGTGCCGCCGGTGGTGCTGCTGGCCCTGCTCCCCGCGGCCGGCGGGCAGAGCTCCCCTCCCTCCGGCTGCGGCAAGGACCTCTCCTCCCTCTACTACAACCTCTGCGACATCTCGGCGGCCTGGGGCATCGTGCTGGAGGCCGTGGCCAGCCTCGGCGTGGTGACCAGCTTCGTGCTCACCATCGTCCTGGTGGCCAGCCTGCCCTTCGTGCAGGACCCCCAGAAGAAAAGCCTGGTGGCCACGCAGGTTTTCTTTCTTCTGGGCACCTTCGGGCTCTTCTGCCTGACGTTTGACTTCATCGTGGGGCCGGATTTCTCCACCTGCACCTCCCGCCGCTTCCTCTTCGGCGTCCTCTTCGGCATCTGCTTCTCCTGCCTGCTGGCGCACGCCGTGGCCCTCAACTTCTTGGCGCGGAGGAACCGGGGCCCGCGGGGCTGGGTGACGCTGGTGGTGGCCCTGCTCCTCGCCTTGGTCGAGGTCATCATCAACGCCGAGTGGCTCATCATCACGGTGGCGCGGCAGGAGGGCGGCTCGCCGGACCCTTGCCGGCTGGCGGACGCTGACTTCGTCATGGCGCTCATCTACGTCATGTTCCTGCTGGTGGCCGCCTTCGGCACCGCCTGGCCCGTCCTCTGCGGCCGCTACGGCCGCTGGCGCAAGCACGGCGCCTTCATCCTGGCCACCACCGGCCTCTCCGTGGCCATCTGGGTGGCATGGACGGCCATGTACCTCTACGGGAACCAGCAGGCGGGTGAGAAGCCCGGCTGGGATGACCCCACGTTGGCCATCGCGCTGGTGTCCAACGCCTGCGCCTTCCTCCTCCTCTACGTCATCCCCGAGGTGACGCACGTGACGCGGCGGGGCCCCGAGCAGGCCTTCGAGGACGACATCTACCCCACGCGCGGGGTGGGCTACGAGACCATCCTCAAGGAGCAGAAGTCACAGAGCATGTTTGTGGAGAACAAAGCCTTCTCCATGGACGAGCCCTCCTTCGGTAGGCGCCGGGGCTCCCCTGGGGACCCTCTTGCCCCCCGGCAGGGCTGGCGGCAGGCACCGGGGGCTGGCGACGAGACGTCTGGTCGCGACCCGCCCGGGATTGACTCTTGCCGTTGTTGTGGCTCCTAAAAACTCGTTGGGCTGGGTCTACCAGTTTGGGCTGAGCTCAGCGGTGGCAGGGGTGCTCCCTCCCCGGCGTGGGGTGCCCACAGCTCCTGGCCCTCCGCCCCGGGGAACCGCTCCACCACGTTTCTTCCTAATCGGGGAAGCGTTGCCACCGCGGCCGCGCTCGCGAGACCCTACAATAACACGGGCGGTGTCGGCTGCCGCGATGGGGGCCGGTGGGTGGGTGCCAGCCCCGCCCCACTGAAGGTGGCTGCACCCAGGGGGCAGGGTGGGTGCTCCCGAGCGGCACCCGCACCACGTTCCCCACAGACCCTACAATAACAACCCCCGGCCGGGCTGGGGCTGTGCCGGGAGCGCGGGTGATGCAAACTCCAGGGGACACCCCTGGGAAAGGCGCAGAGCAGCCGGCTGCTGAGTCAGCTCATTAAGCTAACGAGGACCGGCTCCCCAGTGGGGTGGGGGTGGCTCTGTGGGCACCCCCCCTTCTCCCTTCAGTGTCCCGTCTCTTTGCAGCCAAGAAGCCGGTGTCCCCGTACAGCGGCTACAACGGGCAACTGCTGACCAGTGTCTACCAGCCCACCGAGATGGCTCTGATGCACAAGGGGCCGGTAAGTTTGAGGCCGCGCGGTGCCGCCGGCCAGCCAGGCGCTCCGGAGGTGGCCGCATCCTGCCCGGTGGACGGGCTGTCACCCAGAGATGGGGGCTGTGATGTGGGGGAGCTCTGGGGGGGGGGGGTGCTCCACAGCCCCACATCCCAAAAATTGCTGCAACAGGGTGCTGGAGGGGGGTCACACCGTGACCCCGCGGGATTGGGGGTGCTCCCGGTGCAGCTCCCCCCTCCTCTGCCCCGCAGAGCGACGGCCCTTACGACGTGATCCTGCCCCGCGCCTCCACCGCCAGCCCGGCGGCCGGCAGCGCCAGCTCCACGCTGCGGGCCGAGGACGCCTTCGCGGCGCAGGCCCGGCACGCCGGCGCCCAGCGGGACGGCAGGAGCTGCCAGGTGGGTTAATGTGCAACGCGGCGGGCGGGGGAGCGGGCACCGCGGTCCAGCCCGCAGCCGGGGGCAAAGTCTGTCCCTGCCCCAGCGTCTCCCGTGGGAGAGCAGCGGCAGGGATGGCTCTGCCCCGCGCCCCGGCGTGGCTGCACCCCCCCGCCACCGTGCCACACCACGGCCGTCCCGCTCTGCCCGCAGGTGCAGTCCCCATACGGCCGGAACCGGTGGTGAAGCCCCCGCCGTGGCACGGGCCCCGTGGCACCGGCACAGCCGCGGCCCCGCCGTCCCGCTCCCGAGGTCTCACCGAGCCTCCTCCCACCCCACCACGTACGTCCCAGCCTGGCCGGTGGCCGGTTCCTGTGCGGGGGACGCCCGGACACGGTGCCGGAGCCAGCGCTCCTGCTGCCCGTCCCACCTGCCCGCAGCACTGCCCGGGTGACCCCCGCATCGCTGCCGCCGTCCCTGCCGCAAGGACCGGCTCCCACGGGGCCACCCCGAGTTGTCCCCTCGCTGCCTTTGTGACGCACAGACACCCCGTGTCATCGCCCCCACTCCCCCCAGGCCGGGGACCACCCGTCACCGAGCCCCCCGGTTCCGCGCTGACCCTCGCCAGCCCCAGGGACGTCGCAGACCCCGAGCCGACACCGTCCCGCTGCAGGGCACGGGGTGACACGAAGCTCCCCCCAGCTCTGGCTCCTACTGGGCCTCAGTTTCCCTGTTGCTGTGGAATGGGGGGGGGGGCTGCTCGGGGTCCGGGGGATCAGTGCCTTGCTGGGGCTGGGGACCCGGCCCCCCCACAGCTCCGGCTGCCGCCTTGGTGCCTTCCCCCCTCGGGGATTCCCTCCTGGGGGGCAGGGAGGGAGCTGGGCCCCTCACCCTCCTCGTGGCCTTCTCTGTTGTTTTTCCTCTTCCCCCTTTTTTTTCAGGTCAGCCCCAATAAAGGTGTTTTTTCCTACGCGGGGCTGTAGCAGGCGACCCATGACGGGGAGGGGGCACCCAGCCACCCCACCGGCTGCTCCCCCACCCCCCGACTCCTCCGCAGCCAAAGGCTTCCACCACGGTGCCGGTGGGCTCAGCCTCACACCCCCCATCCTGGGGGTCAACCCGGAGCAAGGTTTGGGGGGGGCAGAGATCAGGGCAGGGCCCTCAGCATCCCCCAGCGCCCCCCCGGCAGCACGGGCCGGGGCCAGGAGCACAGATGGGGCCGCGGGCCGGGAGCCGGCAGCTTTGGCACGACGGGCAGCACCGGAGCGGCCGCCCGTGGGCAGATGGGCTGCCTGGCGGGAAACGGCGCGGAGGACGCGCCAAGGTCGGGGGTGGTTTCTCCTGCTCGGATTGCCTTTCCCCTCCACAGCGATTTCTCCGGCCGGGCAGGAAGCCTGCGGCCGCGGCCAATAGTGCCATGAATTATTCAGGGCCTGAAATGGCTCCGTGGGGGCAGGCGGGTGACCTGGTCTCCTTGAGCCCGAGCCGCGGCTGCGGGCACGAGGGCTGGGCACAGCCACGCTGTCCCCACGAGCAAGAGTTTGGCAAAGGCCGTGTCCCCAGCCGTGCCCTCGCCACTGGGTACGAAGCAAAGGAGGCACAGCCCCCCCCCACCAAAAGGCCGGGGACGGCCGCAGGACCCGGCTGTTTGCAGCGGGATCCGGCCGTGGCCCCTCCGCGGGGCTGTGCTGCGTCACCCGTGTTTACCTGACGCCAGCGGGGACATCTCCAAGCAGCACCAGGCACTCAAAGTCCCCAGAGCTGGCGTCACCGCGGCGGTGCCCTCCTCCCTGCCTGCTGGCACGGCACGGTGGGGCACCCGCGGTGTGCCCCCACACACCCAAAGGCACATTCACCTGCAAACCTGGCCACGGCCCTCGCGGGGTGCAAGGGAGGAGGTGACAGCCGCAGGGACAGCAGTCACCCGAAACAAGGGTGTAAAAACCTCTGTCCTCAGTCAGCTCTGGCAGGGGACACCGGAGCTGCCGGTGGCTCCGCTCCCCGTGCGCGGCCCCAGCCCCTCCGGAAGCCCCAAATCCCCCCGGCTGCCGGCAGCGCCGGGCCGGCCCCGCTCCAACAGGCAGCGCTTTGTGCCGCGAACAGCCCTGCCTTTGTCCTGCGCAGGTGAAGCCACCGCAGCGGCCCCACGGGCAAACACAGGCCGGGCCAGGCCCGGTGGTAGCCCCCAAATCCCTTCTCTGGGAGCTGGGGGGCTGCCGGCCCCAGGAGGGGGGGGGTGCCCGGTCTGGGTCGTGTGGCTCAGCCCCGCGTCGGCATGGGGGGCTGTGGCAGCGAGGACACCGCGCCCTGGGCGATCTGGCAGGGCTGTGGGCTGGGGGGTGACGCTGAGGGCAGGGGACCAAGGGCTCACGCAACGTCCCCAAGTGGCAACGACAAAAGAACACCGCGCAGGTGAGCTCCTGAGGGATGCTCCACATCCCCGGGGCGCAGCTTTCCTCTAAATGGGGTCACGGCCAGGAGCCGGGGTCCCCCCTGAGGGTCCTGCCCCCCCCAAACAGAGCCCTGCTGGGGCCAGCGTGCAGCGAGGGACGGTGACAACATGCTGCAGACCGGGACTGCCATCTGCCGGCACAGCCACCGCGCAGGAGGGACACCGGGGAGGCCCCGAAACGCTCAGCCATCAGCGCTCAGTGGCAATTTTACTACAAACGATCCGTGGCACCGCGGGGGTCCCAGCTGAGGGGTTGCCCCGAGCTGAGGAGGGGCTCAGCAACGGCAAAGCAGCATCAAGACAACCATCGCCCTCGAGTCCCGGGGGCCCGTGCTGCCTGCACGCTGCCTGCGCAGCCTTGGGGGGACCGGGGAGGCCCAGCTTGCCCAGGCTGGGCTCAGCGTGGGGGGACTCCGCGCTCGCGCTGCTGCTGTTTGCGTCTCTGGAGGTCCCTGTAGGCCTGGACGACGCGCACCCGCTCCTCCTCCACGATGCGCCGCCGAGCCATGGACACCGGGGACGCCTGGCTCCGGCCTAGGCGGGACGTCAGGAGCAGCCGCTTCTGTCCAGCCTGCGGGCAGAGACCGGACGGGTCAGGGAGGATGAGAAAGCAGGACGTGGCTCTGAGGCTGAGGCCGCCGCTGCCCTTCTAGGGTCCGTTTCCACCCCAAGGGAGGTGAAACAACCCGGGCCCAGCCCAGTGTGTACAAGGGGATCGAGTGTCCCCTCAGTGAGTCTGCAGACAACTCCCAGCTGGGTGGGAGTGTTGTTCACCTCGAGGGTAGGGAGGGTCCACAGAGAGACCTGGCCAGGCTGGAGCGATGGGCTGAGCCCAACCGGGGGAGTTTCACTGAGGGCAAGTGCCGGGGGCTGCCCTTGGGCCACAACAACCCCCAGCAGGGCTGCAGGCCTGGGGAGGAGTGGCTAGAGAGCTGCCGGTCAGAGAGGGGCTGGGGGGGTGAGAATGAGCCAGAGTGTGCCCAGGGGGCCAAGGAGGCCAGTGGCATCCTGGCTTGTGTCAGCCATAGCGTGGCCAGCAGGGACAGGGAAGGGATCTGAGCCCTGGGCTCGGCACTGGGGAGGCCGCCCCTCGGGGAGGGGGTTCAGTTTTGGGCCCCTCACCCCACAAAGGCCATTGAACGACTCGAGCGTGGCCAGAGAAGGGCAACGGAGCTGGGGCAGGGTCTGGAGCACAGGTCTGCTGGGGAGCGGCTGGGGGCACTGGGGGGGTTCAGTCTGGAGCAGAGGAGGCTGAGGGGAGACCTCCTGGCCCTCTGCAACTCCCTGCCAGGAGGGGGCAGAGAGGGGGGCTGAGTCTCTGGAGCCAAGGCCCCAGCGCCAGGCCCCGAGGGAATGGCCTCAAGCTGCCCAGGGCAGGGTCAGGCTGGCTCTGAGGAAGGATTTCTGTGCAGAAGGGGCTGTTGGGCGTTGGAATGGGCTGCCCAGGGCAGGGGGGAGTCCCCGGGATCCCTGGAGGGGTTGAAGAGTCGGGCTGAGCCAGCGCTGAGGGATCTGGGGGAGTTGGGAACGGTCAGGGGGAGGCTCATGGTCAGGCTGGAGGAGCTTCAGGGGCTTTTCCAACCCAGATGGTTCTGGGATTCCACCTGAGGGCACAGCCGATGGGCAGGAGGCATCGTCCCCCACAACTCACCTGCTTTGCAGGGCCCCAGCCCCTGGGCCGCGAGGTGATGGTGGGCGGCTGCGTAACGACTTCACCGAATGCCACCGTGTCTAAGAGAGAGAAGCAGGCGCCGATGTCAGGCAGGAGCTCCCCGAGACACCCCATCCCAGCTCGCCCCCAAATCTCCAAGTGCTGCTGGGGCAGGGGATCACTCAACCACCCCCCTGCACCAAACCCACCTTGGAACAGGCTCTTCTCCAACATGGCCTCTTTCTTCTCCTCCTTCTTCTTCCGCGCTTTTTCGAGCTTCTTATTCTGAAACCTGAAGAGCCGCGTTACGGCCAGGGCTCGTAACAGGAGCAACCAAGCACGTCCCAACCCCGTGGGATCCCCCCAAAACTTGGAGCCCCCCAGCTTCAGCCCAGCAGGAGGGTGAAGCAGGTCTGTGGCTCCGGTCCCAGAGATTCAGCCCGGTGGAGATGAGGCCCACAGCCCCCCACCCGCACCCTGAATCGCTGCCGGGTGCCGGATCGGCGCTGCAGCACCGGGAACGCACCCACCACGCACCCAGAGCCGGGTGACAGCACACGCCCGCGTTGACCCAGCCCGGCCCCGCCGTGGCGGTGGCTTTGCTCTCACTCTTTCTTCCTCTTGGATTTCTCTGGCGCCTCCTTCTCAGGCTCCCGCTGCAGCTGGTTCTTGGTGAGGAAGAGGACGCGCTGCACCTCCTGCTCCATGCGGCAGACGTAGGAACGCTCCGATTCCCCCTTCCCCCTCTTGAACTTGGGCACGGGGATGTCTCCTCGGGCCTTGGGGGCCTGGGCCTTGGGCTGCTGCTTCTTCTCTAGGAGAGACGGGTGACATTACCGCGGCAGTGACAATCTGGGGGGTCCCTCCCGCTGGCAGGGCCATCACTGGCGGGGAGCAGGATGCCCCAGTGCAGGATCCAGCCATGGGCTCCTCGGTCAGGCCCCGGGCACCCCGGCTCGGGCCAGCTCCGCGTCCCACCTGCCGCCCGCTTCTTCCCGGGGTCGGGGCGCCTCATGGCCTCCCGGCTCCTGATGAGCTCCCGCAGGCGGAAGGGGATCTCCTGCTCGTCGGGGTGTTTGGGTTTCATGTTGTCCACCTTCCGCTCCTTCCTGGGAGAGAACGAACGGGATGTGAGGCCTGACCGGAGCACCGGGGACCCGGGCACGGCGGGACACGGCGGCAGCGGGACACCGGAGCCCCTGGGCCGCCCCTGGGCCGCACCAGCAGCCGCGGTGGGACACCGGGATCTGTACACAGGGCGATATCGGGATCCAGCTCCGGGAAGCGGGGACCCCACCCGCGCCCCGAGACCCCGCGTGGGCCCAGGCCCCAAACCGGGAGCCAGCCAGGCCCGAACGCGACCGCGATCCCGCGGGCACCGACCTGCCGCGGCGCGGGGCGGCCGGTCCCTGCCCCGGTGCCGGTCGCTGTCCCGATCTCTGTCCCGGCGCCGGTCCCTGTCCCGATCTCTGTCCTGGCGCCGGTCGCTGTCCCGATCTCTGTCCCGGTGCCGGTCCCTGTCCCGATCTCTGTCCCTGTCCCTGTCCCCGGCCCCGGCCCGGCCCCGGCCCCCGGCCCATGGCTCCGCCGCTGCCCACGCTGCCGCCACTTCCGCCTTCCCTCCGCCGGCCCCGCCCCCTGTTGCCTATTGGCTTCACCTGTCCGCCACGCCCTCACAGGCAGGCCGTGCCGAGCTCCTATTGGCCGGGAGAGCTGCCGGTCGGGTGAAGGCGGGGCCAGCGTGCTGCGGCCGGATGTTGCTGCGGGGGGCGCGCGGCCTGGCGGGGGCGCGCCGGGGGGTGAGGGGGGGGGGTATTTAGGGGAGGGGTCCACGGGAGAAGGGGGTCAAGAGGGGGGGACTGGGGGGGCATGGGGTGATGGGGGGACCGGACCGGACCGGACCGGCGGGGGGGTAAGAAGTGCTGGGGGTGAGGTGTGAGGGAGGAGTGGGGTACGGGGGGGCTGGGGGGGGGGGGTAAGGCGGGATGGGGGCAGCTGGGGGGTACAAGGAGGGTGTTAGGGATGAGCTGGGGGGGGCTGGGGCTGAGATGTGAGGGAGCGGGGGGTAAGGGAGTGGGGTAGGGGGAGATTGGGGGGCGGGGGGGTGCTGCTGGGATGTGTGAGCTGCTGGGGGGGATGGGGGGCACCCTGGGAGCGGGGGGGGGGGGGTGTCTCTGGCCGGGGGGGGCGGCAGGGCTGCTCCCTCCTTTCCCCCCCAGGCTGGCGTCAGCGCGGGGTCGTGGTTCTCAGGAGCCCCCAGACGGCACCGGCAGCCGCGGGGGGGTGCTCAGAGAAGGGGCCCTGCACCCCCTCCCCGCCAACGTCTCCAGCCTCCGGGAACTATCGGACACCTCGGCAAAGGCCAGCGGCACCGTGGACACCTTGGGGAGCAACGGCACAACGGACACCCCCAAGGGTGAAGGGGGGCTCCCTCCTGCTGCCCCCCCGCTCCCCCCCCCACCCACCCACTGCTGCGGAACCGGCTGCCCCAACTGCGTCTGGGTCGGGTACGTGGAGGAGCTGCTGGAGCGGTACCGGGACGGCGGCGAACGGGCCTTGGCGGCCGTGGAGGAGCACGTGGCGGACGAGAGCGTTAAAATGATCCTCAGGATGGAGATCAGGCTGCGCATGAAGAAGGACTGATCTTCCCCTGAGCCCCAAAAACTGGCAAGTGATCCCCCCCCAGGAGCCTCTGCTGCAGGCTGGGGGGCGGGATCCCGACTCAGCTTATTTAAAGTATTTATTTGTGTCTGTTGAGCTTTGGAGGGGGGACGGACCGAGCCCCCCCCGCCTCGGGGACCTGCGCGGCGTCGAGCCCGGGATCGCGGAGGAGTTTCGCTACAGACAGTGCCCAGGTCCTGTCTCGCCTCTCGTCCATGGGGGAACCTGCCCTTGGGGCGCGACACCGGCTCACACATGTCCTGAGCCCCGGATTTCCTGACAGACAAGGCTGCACTCCCCCCCGGACAGAAAATCCCTGCCAAGGGCAGGCTGGCGCATCCCCCCCCCCCTCCCCAGCCTTCCCTGCGCCGCTGCTCTTGCCTCGTCCTTGCGTTCCCCAGCTTGGATTTTAAGCACCTTCTGCAGCTTGGCTGTGACCTGGTGATTGGGGGGAGGCTGGGGCACCATCCTGGACCCCCCTCCCTGCCGGTGTCATAAGCCTCTTAGGGGCTTCTCTATCTGAAGGGCTTGCGGGGGGGCACCCGGGGCTGCCAGCCCCTTCCCCAGGCAGGAGGTGCGGGCAGCGTGCGGCCGCAAGCACATGGGGCCCGGCCACGTCCCGGCAAGGGCACCGTCCCAGCTCCGGCACCAAGGGCGCCGTGCCTTTTCTTCCTTGATTGCCTTTGCCTCCATCTTAAAACCCCGTAAATTTGACCCATCCTGCCCGGCTGGGCTGGGGGGCTCGCAGGCTCCTGGCCATCGGGACCCCCACAGGCGCCCCCCATCCTCCTGGGATGAGCTCCCCAAGGAGCCACGCAGCCCCTGAGCGGTGCTCGCTGACGACACCCAAGCTGGAAGGAACAATTAACACCAGGGCCCTGCTCTTTGCAGGAGAAGTCGCTGGTTCCGAGGGCTTTGTCAAAAACGCTCCTGGATCCCTGTAATCCTATTTGTTGGAGTTCAACTAATTGCAATTAGTGGCAGGGGCTGAAGTTCAATTAAAGTGTACTGAGATTACTCCTTTTTGTAATTGCTTTAGTGCTGGGATTAAGGGAAGCTTTGGAGTGATACCGTCCCCGGGAGAGGGGGGCTGTTGGGCAGGGCGGGCAGGGGCTGCCCACCCCCTTTTCTGCCAGATTTTGGCCTGCAGTGCCCACACCCCAGCAGGGCTCGGGCTGTCCCCTGGATGAAGCCACCTGCAGTGTCACTGTCAGGGACCGTGGACCCTCACCCAGGCCAGCGTGGGGTCTGGCAGCGCCCGCAGGCAGAGCCCTGGCAGAAGCACCCCACAGCCCTCGGTTTTGGGGCCAGACCGTGCTCAGCACCGAGCAGAGGGCAGGTTCTGCTGCCCGTATTTCCTGGTGCGACTGCCTGCCTTACTGCCTTGCCCTCCTGGGGTCAAGCCACAAAGGGTGTTGGGTTCCCAGTTCACAGCTCCTCATGGAGCCCCAGTCCCCTGGGGTTGAGGGACATTGGGGTGAAGTCTCAAGGAGTGGGAGGGTCCCCTGGGACAGGTCCCTTGATGACGTGGGGAGAGGAGGCACAGGATCCCGGTCCTGATGTCGTCAGTCCCAGCGGCACTAATCCAGACACCCCCTCCCCATCCCACCGGGGCAGAGCCGTGAGGAAGGGCATCAGATTACCCATTTGAAAAGAAGGGACATAAATAATCCTATTACCCCAGAGCAGGATAAATCTGCCCTCCCCTAAAAGCCCCTCAGAGCGTCTATAGGACGTGCAGGAGCAGGACGGAGGGTCTCCTGCGGAGCAGCGCTGGCCCCGGGGACCGCGGCGGCTGCGTAAGTCGGGGGCTCAGCTCCGTGCGCGGGATGGGACCCGGTCCTGCTGGCACCGGGGCTCCCGGGGCAGGGTGTTGCTTTGTTCCAGGCAGGAGCCTGCTCCCGCCTCCTGCAACCGGGGACAGTGTTTCTGGTGGCTCCCCAGGCCACGTCCCTTCTCACCCCGGGCCCGTGTCCAGCCACTGGGCTCCCCAGCGGGGCCAAACCCTCTCACAGCCATGCCGGAGCCATCTCTTGTGCCAGAAAGCTCCCGCACCCAGCCCGTGGTGGCACCACGGCAGCGGGATGGAGCCCACGGGCAGCCCTGCGATGTCCCCCTCGGCTGCCACCCTCCGCTGCGGGTCCCGAGGGGTCGGCAGCCCGGGGGGTGCCCACCATCCCCAAAACCCACTCCGCTGCAAACAAGCCCTGAGGGACACCTCGGTCCCACGCCTGCGGCCGCACCGAGGCCAACCCGCTGCGGCACCCACGGCTCGGCACAGACCCCGGGGTGGTGGGGGCTCCCCGAGTGTCACATCCATGCTGGGATGGGGAGGGGGGGGGCAAGGGCTGGAGAAAAAGCCCCGAGGGTCGGCAGCAGCTCTGCTGCCCCCGGGGATGCCCTTCCCTGCCTTTGGGGTAAGGGGATTAGAGGGCTCTGAGCTGGGCTAAGTCAAGATCGCAGGGAGGGGGCTCTTCTCCGGAGCGCCTTGGAAAGCTGATCAGTGACATCCGAGGGGCCCCGGGGCAGGAGCAGGGGCACAGGGTGCCTGTGGATGGTAGGAGAAGCTGGTACCCCCACCCTGCTCCTCAGTGTCCCCGCATCTCGCCTCCATCAGGTGTGAGGAGACGCTCCGTGCCAGCGCCGGACCCGCAGGGACAACCGCGACCCAGGGCAGGCTGCCGGCCCCGGCACAGCCATGAGCCTGGAGCCCCCCAAGCCAGAGATCAAATCAGCCACAAGGGTGACCGGGGGACCCGCCACCCCCCGGAAAGGACCACCCAAATTCAAGCAGAGGCAGACGAGGCAATTCAAAAGCAAACCCCCCAAAAAGGGGGTGCAGGGGTGAGTGGGGCAGAGATTTGGGGGGGGGGGGGGGGGGGGGGGGGGGGACCAGGACGTGGCCGTATGTGCCCAGCTGGGGTTGGGGGGAGCTGGCAGGGGGTCAGAGCAGACACAATCTCCCTTTGCAGGTTCGGCGACGACATCCCGGGCATGGAAGGGCTGGGAACAGGTACGGGGGGGGGTTGGTCCTGTCCCCACTTGGCCACGGGTGGGGAGTGGGACTCGCTGTGGGCACAGCCGCCTGCAGCCGGGCTGGGGGGGGGCATCGTGCTGATGCAGCCTCTCTCCTCTCCCCAGATATCACCGTCATCTGCCCCTGGGAAGCCTTCAGCCACCTGGAGCTGCACGAGCTGGCTCAGTACGGCATCATCTAAGCGGGCTGCGACCATCGCCGCTCGCCCACCCCGTAGTGCTGTGTAGGTAGAAGGCACCCCGGCCGCACGGTGGGGCTCAGCCTGGAGAAATGCTCATTAAAACCCAGAACGAGCACAGGAGCCTGGTGTCGTGCTCTGGAGTTGGCAGGGGTGCGGACGGAAAGCGTCTGTCCAAGGCGCGGGGTGGGACGGGCAGAACGCGGCTGGGGTTCAGGCTTCTGACGAGGTTTATTTTGGGCTGGATCGGCGCGCTCCCCGACACGTCCCCAACCTCACGGTGTTCCCCAGCGCGGGTGACAGCCAGCGCACCCTCAACCCTGCACCCCAATGGGTGCGACGTCTCTGAGCACCTTCAGCGCCATGACCACGCCGACGGCCTCCACCAGCACCAGCCCGGCCGCGGCGGCGGCGATGCCGCCCGCCTGGGTGCGGAGCCAGGCGCTGAGCTGCCCCACGCAGCCCCCCAAGTGCACGACGGCGCCGGCCGCCACGTCCCCCAGGTGCAGGACCCCGAAAGCGCACTGAGCGTTGGCGACGGTGCCGTTCTGCCACGGGTCCAGGCAGCAGGAGGCAGGGACGCTGCAGGCCTGCGCTCCCGGGGCGCTGCAGTTGAAGTACCTGCGGGGATGGATGAGCAGAGCTGCCGGGTGGTTCCCGGTGCGGGGACAGGCACCCCCCTCCCCACCCCAGCACCCCCACTCACGGGTTGGTCTCCCAGTCGCGGTAAGAGCCGAGGCCGCAGCAGCGTAGGCTCCGCTGCACCTCGTCCACCAAAAACCGCAGGTCAGGCTCCTCCTGGTAGCGCAGGAGGCAGAGGAACAGGGCATCCCGCAGCGCGTCCCGCAGCCGGCGCTGGGCCGCCAGCAGCAGCAGCCCCCCCAGCACCTCCAGCCCCGCGAAGGCGAGCACGGCCCCCACGAAGAAACGCAGCAGGCAGGGGCTAGAGCGGAGGGCGCCCAGGCAACCGGCCAGGGAGACGGCGCTGGCCCCCAGGCCCACCAGCACGAAGAGCAGCATAGGGTCGGAGCCCAGCGGGGCCAGGCGCTCCCCCCGCAGCAAGCCCTTGGCCAGCATTCCCCACACCCCCACAGCCAGGGCCAGCAAACCCAGCAGGAGGAAGAGGAGGTTCCAGAGGAAGGCCAGGTACCGCACGCACTGGCTGAAGGCCCCCGGCTTGCGAGGGATGGGGCGCTGTGCCCCGGGGTCGTGCTTGGCCGTGGGAAAGTCCATGTCCGCAGCCAGTGAGCCATCATCATCATCATCATCAGAGGAAGGGTAGGGCAGCTCCACCAGCCGGGACTCCTGCACAGACAGAGGAGCCGCTCACAGCCGGTGGGGTGGCCCCAGCAGACCCCCAGAAATACCCCCCCTCAACCCACATCCCCCCCGTCCCGCAGGCAGGGGCTGTCGCAGGCTCCTGGAGCCACCACGCACCCACTTCTGCAAGAGCCCCCTGAGCAGGGAGCCCCACATCCACCCCCCACCCTGTCCATCACAGAGACCCCCAGGGTCGGAGTAGACATGGGTGCTTTCCCAGAGACCCTGCCCCTAACTCAGGGGGACCCCCAGCCTCATCTCTATGGGGGATGCGGGTGCTGGGGGCTCCAGCACAGAGCCAGCACCCTGGGACTCAGGGGACACGGGTGTGGGCTGAGGGTCCCGAGGGAGGGGAGGGGGTGGGGGGGGTCTGCAGGGCCCCGGCGTTACCTGGGGCAGCAGCCGGGTGGTCTCCCCGCCGCCGGCCGCCCCACGGGGCCAGGAGAGCCGCGCCCTGCTCAGCGCCATCCTGCTCGCAGCCCAAGCCCAGGCAGTCACGCTCCCATCATGTGAGGGGTTGTGGCCAGCGCTTTAATAGGCTCCCGGCCCCACAGCTGGGCCCGATCCGGCCCGGCCCCCGCTGCAGCACCCATGTCCGTTGCCCCGTTAGCGGGGTCGGTGGCGAGGGCACAGCAGCACGTGTGGGGGGTTTGGGGTGAGTGTGGGGGGACACATCCCGCTGCCCGGCCCATGGGAGCCCCTCACGCTGCGCAGGGGAAGGGGAGGGCACCGGGGGGGCCCCACGGCCGGGCTGAGCCCCGCAGCGGGGGGACACCCCGAGGGGGGGGCAGGCTGCGAGCGGAACGGAAAAACAAGGGTTGAGGTGGCGGGGGGGGCGGTTGTGGCCGTGGCACCGAGGCAGCGCAGGGGACAATTGTGGCCGTTGCACCGAGGCAGCGTGGGGGACGGTTGTCGCGGGCGCCCCGCCCGGCCCGGCCCGGCCTAGGAACCGTTGTGCGGCGGAACGCGGGCGCCGGGGCGCGGGGCCCGGGCGGCGGGGGCGCAGGCGGCGGGCCGGGCCCGGGAGGCGGGTGGGCCGCAGCAGGGCCGGGCCGGGCCGGGCGTCGCGGAGCGGAACGGGCCGCAGCGGGCCCCGGCGGGGAGCTGAGCGCCGCGGCGAGCCCCGGGCCCCGGTGGGCAGCGCCATGGCGGAGACGATCGTGAGTGGGGCCGGGAGGCGGCGGCGGCCGGGGGGAGGGGCGATGAGGCAGCAGATTCCTGTGGGGCGGCGGGGCCGGGCCGAGCTCCCCCCGCCCGGCGGGACCGCGCCGGGGCGTGGGGACGGGGCAGCACCCCCGGGGGTGGCGGTGGCCGAGCCGGGCAGCCCCCTCCTTCCCGGAGCCGGGCCGTGGGCGCATTCCCGTGCTTTTACCCCAGGGAAATACCCCCCTGGGGGGGGTGGGGTTTGGGACCGGGACCCCGGCGGTCCCGCTCAGCGCCGGGCGGGGGAGGTCTCGGGGGAAGGTGCCCGATCCTGGCCGCTATCGCCAGAGAAGGGGCTCGTCGGGACTGGAAAAGTCTCCCGCTGCCGTTAGGCCGGGTTGGGTCCCGTGCTGAAAGTTGGGAGAGTGTAAAGGGGATCCTGCGAGGTAATGCCGGGACACCGGCAGCCTCCGGTGTCCTCCCGTGTCCCCCCGTGTCCCTCCTTCCAGCACCTCCTGCCATCCCCACCACGGCTCCGTGTGACACGCCAGCAGGTGAACGCGCCCTTTAGAGCCACTTGGGTCACTCCTCTGGTCCTCGGCAGCTCGAGGACGCCGGTGTTTATCTTTGCCACATCCCTGCCAGTATGTGGAGAACTGTCCCTGGCCTTCTGCCCAAAAAACCGGCCAGTTTTTCCCATCTTTGACTTCAGGTTGCAGCAAAACTGCTGTTTGGTGTTTCACAGCCTGAGCCCCGTGGCTCTTCTCCTCGTCTTGTCATCAGCTGCACATCAGTGACGTGGGTTGAAACACAACGACCGCGCAGGTGCCCATTAGCACCAGTCAGGCCAGTGTTTGTGTGTAGGCACCGAATGAATCGCTCCCCTGGAAGCTCTGATTCACCCTCCTTCTGAAAGTTTAATTCTGCGTTTGAGGACGCAGCTTTGACAAAAAAAAAAAAAAAAAAAAAAAAGCAGCGTTAGCGTTTTGTTTGGTGCCAACTTCTTGCTGTGCCTCAGGCATTGGGGTAATTCAGCCTGCAGCATGCAAACACCGGCCCAGAGCTGCCGTACCCAGAGCAGATGACTTCCTTGTGCATTTGTGTGTCCTTTCGGGGAGCAGGAGGGAGGAGGGTGGGGACGATCTGTGTCCTCTATGTGAAACTGCAGCGTGGCGTCAGCAGGTGGGCTCTGTCCCCCCGTCCCTAACCCGGGTCCTCTCAACCCCGCAGATAATCCGCGTGCAGTCGCCAGAAGGAGTGAAGCGCATCACGGCCACGAAGCGAGAAACGGTGGCGACGTTCCTCAAGAAGGTACCCCCGGGCCTCTCTGCGCCCTCCCTGCGGGGCCAGGCAGGGCTCCCGCGGCTCAGCCTCCGCCGCCGCTCGCTCCCGTGGGAGCCACGGGCTTCGCCTCGGCGGGCAAACGTGGCGGTGGCAGCGAGGATCGGGGTGTGCCTCCTGGAAAACGGCCGTTTTATTGGTGTGGCTGAAACTGGTTTTCTCACTGTTGTTCCAGAGGGAAAATAACAAAATTAAAGACAAAAACTTACTCCGCTTTTCAGTTGGAGTTTCTGGGGGTGGGAGCTTTCCTGGGGGAGGACACGTTTTTAGTGTTCTCCCAAAGAGATGGCAGCTGGGGAAGCAGAGGCTGATGGTGACACAGGAAAGCTGTTTGATAGTCAGAGCCTGCCTGGCCTCTTCAGGCGTGACCCAGCTGAAGCTCAGCTGCTTGACTTGCGCTTTGAATATTGTTTGAATGTGCTTTTTGTGCCCCTGGCTTTCCAGCGTGGTTTCCGAGAGAGCAAGGAAGGAATTAAGGCGAGATCTGAAGGCAATGCGGGAGCCTCCAGGGCCTCCTGGGATGGGGAGAGCACACGGAGTGTTGGAGTTGTCAGGTTTGGAGCTGGTTGTAGCTCGTTCTTTGGTCTGATGCAACTGCTCAGTGTTTAAAGTTTGCTATTTGAGCAGTTCTCCATTTCCTTCCCTCCTGGAACCTTCGGATTAGGATTTCTCTGCTTGGTAAGAGAAATTACTTTGTGTTCTGTGCCTGAAGGGCCATTCTTTTAGTCAGCGAGATTTCCTTTCCCCCTGCGAGGGGGAAGGGGAGCAGCCTGAAACCTGCTGTTGTTTGCGAGTTGTTTGCTTTGTTTGGAGCCTGGGCCCAGACCACGGCAACAATCCCCACCTGACCAAGCAAAAATCCTGATGGATTTCAGGGCTGGGTCATAGACACCCACTTCAGGCTCTGAACATTCTCACCCAAGGAGAAAAGCGTTGCTTTCAGAGTCTCTGGAACCTGTGCAAAACAAGCTGCTCGGTTTCAAGGGTTCATGTTACCCGAGGCGGGGTGGAACAATCGTGCTTGCAAGCACTTACCGTCGGAACAAAAGCATCAGCACTCACTAAAATTGCCTGTTGATCTGGGGAAAACTATATCCTCTTGCTGAGCTGAATTTGAGAAATGTTTGGGTTTCTTTCTTGATAACGGGCTTTACCTGGAAGGGGGAAAGCTGCAAATTTTACAATTTAAGATCTGTGCGTATTTAATAGCTGTGGATTTTAACGCTGAAATGTTAATCCATATGGTGGATTTTGTATTTAGCTAGATAGCTGTAATTAAAGAGGCATCAGATTGCTTCTATGCTAGCAATTAACTTGGATCTCCTCCTGATGACTCCAGAGAAGCTGCAGAAATGTGCAAGAAAGCACATTTCAGAGTGATAAGGGCCTCGATAATCTCTGCCTTTTGTAGCACATCCTAGGAAGAGAACTAAAAAATGAACCTCTCGGGTGTGTTCGGGTTAGAACTGAGTTAGGAACTAACTGGAGCCTTCTGCTAATGTAATGTGGAATTTGTCTGCCCTGCAAAAATTGGTGAAGTCTGTGGGCTGACGAGCTGATGTTTGATTCTGGCAGGCCTCACGCAGGAGACGGGGGGTTTGAAAGTCGTGCTCCCCTTCAGACGGCAGATCACTGCCTGCCACAAGTTGCTGCCCTCCGTGGGGCAGTTCTGTCTGTGGCTTGTTAGATTTGTGCTGTGTGCTGTGAGCCCTGCCGAACTTCATAAAAATAAAGGCCATTAACTTAAGAATTTAGGAAGAAACTTGTTGACTAAACTAACTTTTAACACCACTTTTAAACTGATGATGTTTTTAAGTGGCCAAATGTGAAAATGACTGTTGCTGTGAAGAGGCTTTTGACTGCTTAAGACTGAAGCAGCTTTAAACTGAAATAGTGAGAAGGATGAGCAGGGAAAAAAACCTGCCTGAGGACTGAGAGGTGGTTATTGTGAGGGCAAGTTCTGTCAGGAGGAAACAGGCGAATGGAGACAAATAGAAAGGAGAAGAGCAGGAAGAGCTTGAGTGAAACTTGTGTAGCAAGTGGTAGGCGAGAGCAGAGCTGAGGGCAGGAGATCCTCAGAGGTGAAGGTCTGGACTGAGGAATTCTGGTCACAGGAAGATGAGACTGACTTGGCCGGGGTGTGCTGGCAAGGCTGGAGGGAGAGAGCTGGGCTCGTGGAGAAGGTAGTTTCCCCCCTCTAGTCATGACAGCGCTTGCCTGGATTTAGATAAAAATACTGCATTTGTGTTGTGTGAAGTGAGAGACACGTTCTGTTTAAGTTGCTTTTTTTAATAGATTGCTTGTGTTACTAAGCGTTTCTATTTTTCTCAGTTTTATCCTGTGCTCTTCAGAAACACGAGTGAAGTCAGCTAAAGTTTTGCAATAGAAGTTCCCTGGACTTAGCGCTTGCTCTGAGCAGCTTTCAGCATCTGTCCGGGGCTGTGAGGTACCTTAAACCTTGTCGTTAAACCTTAAATTCTTCTCTCTCTTGCAGGTCGCGAAAGAATTTGGTTTCAGGAATAATGGGTTTTCTGTCTACACCAATAGAAACAGGACAGGAGAGATCACAGCCTCACAAAACAAATCCCTCAACTTACTGAAAATCAAGTGAGTCCTGACAGAGGGTGCTGTGGGTGGAGGGGGGCGCTTTGCACAACAGGGCACCTCTTCTCGGAGCTTGCCCCGACTCTTCCCTCCTGGGCAGCAGCAGACAGCGTCGCACTGCAGGAGTCCTGAGCCTTCAGCTCTCACCAGCTGCTTGAAGGGGTGAGCTCGATGGACGTGCCGAAACTGGGGGGATCAAACTGGCTACGCGTGAGGCTGTGGCAGCCGTTTTTTAGGTCACTTCTTGCCTTGTGTTTCGTTGTTGTGGTGAGGCAGCAGCAGGCCTCCCGTTTCCTCTTTTACAGCCCGCAGCAAGCGCCCTCACCCCTGCATTTCCTCACGCTGTCCTTTTTTTTCTGCACCAGTGCCAGAGTGTGATATTCCCCTGGGCAGAAGCCAGGCTTCCTGCCTTCTGTAGCCAGCCGCCGAGGGAGATCAGAGGTGCCAAATGGTGCAATCGCTTCATGTTTGGGAATGTCTTTGTTTTGTTTATGTCAGGAATAATGTTAAACTGGTTAAAAATACAAGAGCTGCTCCTACCGCGTGAGCTCGTGCCTTGGGTGTGTCAGCACTGGCAGCTCCCTCGGGAAGGCTGGGACTTGATGTGCACAGGAGCCTTACTGGTCCTTTTCCCTGCTGGAGCTGCTGCTTCTTTCTCTCCATAAGCTCCTTTCACCTTTTTTCTTTTTCTTTTTTTTTTTTTTTTTTTTTCCCCCCTCGATCTTGTCTCCTAATGAAAAGATTTACATTTATTGTGCAAAAGACCAAAGCAGCCGAAAGAGGCGGCTCGGGGAATGGCCTCGGACTGCCACGTTTGCTAGTCTGTGTGTAATTTGTGATAAATTACGTGTTCCTCTGTGCTCTGGGAGATTTGCTACCCAGAAGCAACCGCTGATACCCGTGTGTTGCTTCTCCACACCCGTAGGCATGGCGATATGCTGTTTCTCTACCCCTCGAGCCCGGCTGGCTCCTCCTCGGAGACCATGGACACCTCTGTCTCCCAAGGCTTGCGGCCTGTGGGGGCCCCCCAGGTGGTGGAAGATGAGATCGACCAGTATCTGATCAAACAGGATGGGAAGATTTACCGAAATCGAGACCAGCAGCTGTAAGTACGGGTGGACTTTGTTTCTGCCGATGCATCTGTGCCTCACCAGGGCTTGTAACGTCTTGTCTGAAACCAGCAGCCAGGAAATGTGCTGTGGGAACTACCCCCCGAGCCCCTGCTTTATCCCTCGCTGCCTTTGAAACGTTCACAAGGGAAAACAGTCCCTGCCATTGTCCTGGAAGGTTAAATCGAGCCCTGGTGAGCTGAGGAAGGAAGGATACCAAAATCCCAGGGTCTTTGCCAGGAAGGACTCATTCAGAGCATCTATTGTTCTGATCAAGGTGGCCCCTGCTATGGGACTTGCGATCGTATATTTTGTGCTCCTAAAACTTTTGGAGCTCTTCAGATTTAAATCAATACTTTGAATTCTTCCCCGGGATGTCCCGGCAGCCGGTGCTGTGTAGAAATACTGGATTATGCTCTGTGTGTGGCATATTGCTTAATAAGCAGGAGCCTGCTCTCTGCAGGAGCTCCTGTTCCATATGGTCTCAATGTGCAGCTCCCCGTTGTTCGGGTCCCGAGGTGAGGGGCTGCGTCTCGCAGGAGGGAAACGCGCTGGGGGCCGGAGCCACTGCCCCGGCCTCCCCCAGGCAGCGGCGGGTGAGCGTCGGGGTCGGGGTTGTTCTCTGAATCGCAGGCAGCTCCTCTGCCAGTGGAGATCTGAGCTCTGCTGGCTTTTCGGGCAGCCGGGCAGCCTCTGCCCGCGTGGGCACGACCCTGCCTCGCCGTCTGCGGCCCCTCGGCTGGGACGGCGCAAGCAGGAGCACTTCTGCGTCTTCAGATCCAGCCTCTCCTCCCAAAGGGAAAAACACAGGAGTGAAGGGAAGGAGTGGAAGTGTGTAACAGCAGAGACGTGGAAGTGGGGCTTGGGTCTCTGCCTGCTTGGCTTTTGGCTTCCTTTCCATCACGTGCCTCTCTTAACCTTTCCGTGAAACCAGGGAGTCCATTTTGCTCACAGAAACGCAGCAAAGTCTGGCTTTGCCAAAGCTCTTAGCTGCAAGAGGCTTAGGTAAACAAAGCAGCTTGTATTTTTGGTAAAAGTAATAATACAATGGTGAGTTAATACCACCGTAAATCTACACTGATGTTGCTAAAACCTCCTCTGTCTGGATGGTTGTTTTTTATTGCTCATCATTAACAACGTCCCAGTTGGCTCCTGGCCCGATGTCTGCACTGGTTGTTGGCTTGGGGCTGGACCCCTCTGCAGAGGTAACTTCTGAAAGGGCTGAAAATTTTAAAGGCAACCAGGAATTCTTTCTAAAACAGAATAGCTCGCCCTTCCCCATTGTGTTGTCTTCCATATGGTTTATCTTTACTGCTGCAGCAGCGAGGAAGTTTGGAGAGACAGAGCCTTTACGTGGAAAATCCTATCTAACCTTTTCAGGCTGATGATAAATAAGGGAAATGTCACATTATTGAAACAATAAAGGCAAAACCCACCACTCCATGGCAAAAACATTGTCTTTAACTTGACCACATTTTTCAAAAGAATAAATGAAGGTATTGTTCTTAGCAGGGAACCAAAGCACAGTGGTGGATATTTATGATAAAAAGAGTGTGTCTGGGCTTGTTCCTGTGTTTGTGAGTGCATATCAATCTAAACAAGAAGGGATGCTGGCGTTGGGCTGAGTGCATTAGCAGCCTTTAGTGGCCCTTTATGTACATTATCTGCCGCAATGCTGGGTTAAAAGCAAGGCTGCAACTGGATCCCATCCATTTTGTCTTTACAAGAGCCAGCATCCACGCTCCTCTCTAGAGGCCTACCCTTGAAAACTAGCACTGACCTAGTGCTGGGGCAGAGGGGGGGGACACAGACTTTTTTTTGCTGGTTTGTTTTTTTTTTGTTGTTTTAAAGCGATCACCTCACAAGGAGATGTTTTCCCCTCTGTTTTGTAACTTTACCCAGCGGGTCTTTATCTGTCTGATAAACACATGCGTCCCTGTTTGTTCCAGACCATCCTCTAGTGACTGATAAAGGATGAATGTTTTAGTTGTCTTTTTGTTACAGGCCCACAGGCCAGCCCTGTGACGTCGATTTAAAATTCTTTGAATTGAAACGCGACCCCAACACGGGGTTGTAAAACTTGAGAAGCTGTGATCTGACATCGCTTCACGTGGCTGTTCAGAGAGCAGAGCCACTTGCCAGCGACACAGGCATCAGGAGGGTTTGATCTTGACCTGGGACTCTCAGATTTAACCCGAAGCTGTTGCTGTCTCTTTATGTGAAATTATCTTGTGGTGACCCCTCTGTAATATTCCCTAGTGGGTGGAAGGTTGCTGGGAGCCATGTGATTGTACAGATCCTCCACACCAAAACTGTTAAGAGCAACTTTTACGGTCTGACTTTTCCATTATTAAGTAAGATTTCACACTACTTCTCTTCCTCTTTGCACAGGTGTCGCCACGGCCCCTTGGGTAAATGTGTGCACTGCGTACCGCTGGAGGTAAGAGCCCCGAGAACGTGCTCTAGAAAGTCACACAGTGTCCTCCTGGATCCAGTTCCTTCCAGTGTGAACGCAGCTCTGGGTCAGAATCCTGCCGTGCCCTGTAAAAGGCGCCGGCTCGCACCCAGGATCACTAAAGCCTCCGTGACCCTGGGTCGGTTCTGGTTAATGCCCTGGGTTTTGGCAGAAAGGGGTTTAACAAGAAGCGCTTTAGGAAAGCTCCAGTTTCCCTCCCTCTTCACTCTTGCCTCTTGTCTTCTTATTTCCTCCCCTCTCACGGATCCCAGCACTTCCCAGTTTAACCATGTATTATTAGGTAAAAGGCAGCTTTAGTAACGCCTACAAATGTGCTGAGCTGTAGAATTTACGGCATGAAGCAGTGATCCCTCAAAAGTCGCTGTGAGCGAGGATGGCTGTTCCCCCCCTTCCCCGCCGTGTGCTCTGGAAGTTTTTTTGGCCTTGTTTGAGCAGCTGGGTTTTTTGTTTGTTGTTAGATATTGAAAGGGAAAAGCGTTTCGCCTTTGAGGCTCGTTCTGATTTGTGGAGCCAATCTGTTATAAAAGTAGGAGGCGATAATAAAACTGGCTGTTGTAAAGCCCCACTGTTTCTATCACAGTAGTAGCTGCCTTGAAAATGAGCCTAAATTTCCTTGATTGTTTCCACATTGAGAGCCGGTGGGGTTGACTCTAGAACATCCATTTGTTTAGTGATCAATGTATTATCAGACAGGTGTCTGACCTGGCTTTTCTTTGTGTGGTGTTTTTGGCAGCCTTTTGATGAGGATTATTTAAACCATCTGGAACCTCCTGTGAAGCATATGTCCTTCCATGCCTACATCAGGAAGCTGACCGGAGGGGCAGACAAGTAAGAAAATCTCTGTGTTTAAGGAAATCTAGTTGTAGCTTCTTTTTTAAAATACAAATGAAAGTACAGGCAGAGCTCACCAAATTAGTGTTGGATACAAGTATTGAATGGCAAAGTGAGGAGAAAACAACACGTGAAAAGAAAAGGAAAAAAAGACAGGGAAAAAAAAGAATTTTTTTTTTTTTTGTGACAACGTAATTGCTTCCAGGAGACGCTACTGATGGGGGGAGAAGGCCAGATGGAAGGAAAGAGTTTCCTTAATTATATCAAGCTCCAAGCCTGGGTCTCAGACCTCGTGGAGAGGCTCTGAGACTGTGGTGGACCTGGGGAGCTTTTATTCACCAGTGGCTTTTCTTACCTACAAACGTGAACAGGAGAGAAGGACGAGCCTGACATTCCTCAGGGCCTGATTCTGCTCTGTCCCATGCTCTGTGTGTGCTTGGTGAAACCCTTTCTTGTCACGGTGCCGTAGTTCACTGCCCACAAACTGGAAAATAAGGTGTCCTGCCCCGGGTGGAGGGTGCTGTGGTGACCCGGGCCAGATAAGTGCTGAGCAGAGAGGAAGTGCTGAAAGAAGTATTTATTTCTTTACGCCTCGCTGTGGCGCATGTGTTCAGCGAAGGATCTAAAGTCCCCTTTGGAGATGTCGGGTAACCCGCTGTGTTCTGAAGTGCAGCTCCTTTAAATAAGTTCTGCAGAGGTGTAACCTTCTCCCTCCTATCCCTAAAGGCCGTTGGGATTTTTTAAATGTCTTTGTGAAATGCAGCTCCAGTCCGTAATACTTTGATTTGAAGGGAACTTCCCTTTGCAGGAAGCCTTGTGCACATGAAAGGAACTCTCATTCACCCTAGCAGTATAATCTATTACTTCCCACGTGCTGCGTAAATTATTTAAGCAGGGTCCCGTGAGTTTTCTGTCTCTGCTCTTGCTCGAATATCTGCTTAGGAGCTGGCTCGGGGAGCACGTGTCGGCCTCTTGACCTCCCTCTCTCAGCAGGCAGCAGAGGTTACTCGGGGACTGCAGGAGCCGGGCGTCCCCCCGTGGGAGTTTGCGGGGCGCTTTGAGATCCTCTGATGACACAAAGCCTTCTCCTCTGCCCTACTCTACAATATTTCTAGCCACTCACTTTTTTTTTTTTTTTTTTTTAAGATCCAAAAGAATTTACTGTGGTAACGTCAGCTTTCTCTTTCCCTTCTCTCAGAGGGAAGTTTGTTGCCCTGGAAAACATCAGCTGTAAGATCAAATCGGGCTGTGAAGGGCACCCTCCTTGGCCAGAAGGCATCTGCACAAAGTGTCAGCCAAGTGCCATCACTCTCAATAGGCAGGTGAGAAGCAGCTCGCAGGAGCCTTTGTGCTTAAAGCTGAGAGGGGATTTGACCTTTATTTTTGGAGAGATGACTTCAAGAACAGCCAACTTGGAGCAAGAAGCCTTTGCGTATTGGCAGTTGTCGGGGAAATGGCTGTTAATGTCTTCAGTCCTTGGAGAAAAGGACTCCAGAATGTATCTGGCTCAGCAGTTTCCTCTTAATATGGAGGACATCTGAGCTGGCACCGCTACGATGAATCCCCGCGCTTTTCCCTCACGGGATCCAAAAGGCCACCCACTGTTTCTTCTTGTTTCCTCCTAAATTTCAGTGTCTGTTTTTTTGAGATGCAAAGGCTCTTGGGGTAAGGGCCCTCGTAAAGAACCCGAGCTAATGGGGTGCTGGGGGTGCTGAGTGCTTCCCCGCGCTTCAGCCTGTGGAGCCCCCAGTGTAGGGGGGGTGCAGAGGAGGGTAACCAGCCTGGGGAAGGGCCTGGAGAATCAATCCTGTGAGGAGGCAGGGAAGGAGCTGGGAGTGTTCAGTGTGAGGAGGAGGAGGCTGAGGGGAGCCCTCATCCCTCTCTGCAGCTCCTGCCAGGACATTGCAGAGAGGCTGGGGCTGGGCTCTGCTCCCAGGGGATCAGGGACAGGACAAGAGGGAACGGCTGGAAACTGCCACAGGGGAGGGTCAGGCTGGGCAGGAGGAGAAAATGTTTCCCAGCAAGAGTGGTCCGAGAGTGGAACAGGCTGCCCAGGGAGGGGGAGTCCCCATCCCTGGGGGGGGTTCAGGGCCGTTGGGATGAGCTGTGGGGGGATGTGGGGTAGGGGAGAACTTTGTAGAGTCGGGCTGAGGGTTGGACTCGATGATCCCGAGAGGCTTTTCCGACATGAGTGATTCTGGGATTCTGTGGTGGGCCGGGGAGTGGTGCTGAGGGCAGCAGAGGGGAGGGAGGGAGGGAGGGAGGGAGGCAGCGAGAGCCTTCCCTGTCCTGGCTGTGGCAGGGTTCAGCTGTAAGGGGGGGTGGGGGCATGTCCTGGGCAGCTGGGAGGTGTTGGGGATAGGCAAAGCGAATGCACCCGGTCGAGGATGGCCTGACGCTTGAACTTTGTCGAACAGAAATACAGGCATGTTGACAACATCATGTTTGAGAACCACACAATTGCAGATCGCTTCCTCGACTTCTGGCGGAAGACAGGAAACCAACACCTCGGGTACCTCTACGGCCGGTACACGGAGCACAAGGACATCCCGCTGGGGATCCGGGCGGAGGTTGCTGCCATCTATGAACCCCCCCAGGTAAAAGTTGGGTGTCCTGGCCTCTGTGTCGTGTCGACTCGCAATCGGGGGGACGCAGAAAACGCTTTTGTGTTTGGGAAACCTCGTGCAGGATTTCCGACTGCAGCTGTGTAAGGAAAACAGAGAAAGAGGTGGTGTGATTTATGTCTTTTGTGTTTTATTGCCACCAAAAGAATTTTAAACCCCAGATTTGCTTTTTGTTATTTTGATGGGGTTTTTTTTACATCACTTTTTGCTCAGATGATTTAAAGCCAAGGTGACTTTGTAACGGTGGATTTCACTTTTCACGTTTCCTTGATTACTGATTTCCAAGGCTGTGGTGCAGAACAGCTTGAAAACAAATTCTGTACGAGGGATAAAAAAAAGTTTTGGCCTTTGCTTCAATTTCTTATCAGCTAGCTCTCCGGGAAAACTTAAGCAGCTTAATTAGACAAAAATCGAGAGGCTGAGGATGAGATTTGATGCCTCGGAGCAGCTGGAGTCCCCACTAGATGGTGCACGGCACCGCGCAGCCCCGCGCCCGGCACCGCCGCGTCCTCCCGGGAGGCTGCGGCCGGAGCGGGCCCCGCCGAGCCGGGCTGCCCAGGGAACCCAAAACCTGAATTCGGTGTCAGAAAAACTGAAAACGGAGATAGCAAATCCAAAAAGCCACTCTGCCCACGACACAAGGCTCGGCTTGGAGTTGAGTTTGCCTACTGGCTTCTTCACCGCTGAGCAAAGTCGCTTTGCTAAGTGCAGACGCTGTGTGTACAAACATGTCGTGGTGGGTCGTATGTTTTCTTCCTCTTGCTGATTTCTGCAGAGTTGCTAGAGGGAAACTCAACAGATCTGTCAGTGGAAAGACAGCAAATGGAGCTTTGGGAGTGTGTGTGTGAGAGCAGCATTGCAAACCTTTTATAAGTTCTTCCTTTTCTTTGCAATACGAGCAGAGCCGTGCCCTCTATTGTTTCAGTGTCGCTGTCACGGCTCGAAGTTCATATGCTTCTAGTTGTGCACGGTAAAAGCGAGGGAGCTTTTGCTCTCCTGGCGAGCGGGCCCTGCTGTGCTTCTTGACACGGCATCTCCCCGCACGAGCAAGCTCGCCTCTGAAACGCACCCAGATGGAGTCGTGTTTGCCAGAGCGCGGGGGGAAGGCCTGGGCGTGGGCTCTTGGATTCACTGGATTTCTGCCTCTCTGCTGCTCGGAGATTCAAACAAACGCAACGGCCGTACAAAACCAGCAGGTTGAACACAGAGCTTTGGAAAAATTATATAATCTCTCACTTTTTCCAAAGCGCTCGGAAACAGCGACGGCCCGTTTGTAAATGCTGAGTCTTTCATTCATAAACCCCGATGTAGTTTGCAAACGCAGCTGAAGAGCTCGGGCAGGATGGGTCTGTGAGTAGGGGAGGTCTCTGGGGTGAAGCCAGTCGGTGGTAACGCCGAAGGGGAAACCCAGGGCCCTGCTTCCACCCTCCGCCTCGTTCCTGACAGTGGCCAAGCGTGCTGTGTTTTTTCCTGTTCTGTCTTACTAGCAAGTTTTTCTTTGCTGCAGATTGGTACACAGAACAGCCTGGAGATCCTGGAAGATCCAAAAGCTGAGGTTGTGGATGAGATCGCTGCAAAGCTTGGACTCAGAAAGGTTAGGATGTTGTCGGATCTCATGCGTCTTTGTTTGGCAGTGAAGAAAGTCGGCGGCGGTTCTCTTCAGCTCCACGGGGTTATTCAAGACCGTTTGGGCAGATCTGAAATCTAGCTTAAGTGTCAATAACTCTTACACTTTTCAGTATGAAAAAACAAAATGAAAGCGTTTTCCTGAGCTCAAGCATCTAGCAGGGCTGTGCAGCTGAAGTCAGGAGTTCTCTGTCATGAGTGACATCAAAGGGAGTAAGCGAAGAAGCAGAAACACCATTTTCACTTTATTTCTCCTCAGATAGGAGCCGTTCCTGGTAGCATCTCCCCAGCGAGTGCTAATTTGGCACAGATGTAGCTGGAGTTGCCTTCCGAGCTTGTTCTTTTGACAGAATCTGTGCTCCACTTCCAGGAGCAGAGGCTTCAGCTTGTTTTTTATTCTCCTCCGTGGGGTCCTGCCTCTTGGGGCGGCCGCAGCGAGTTAAGTTGTACGTTGGTTTTAGAGGTGCAGGCACCCGGCAGCTGAGCCTCAGTCCTCTGTTCCCCTCATGCCTGCAGCCAGTCAATCGACCAGGAGCTGCGGGAGGTGGGATCCGCTGGTTTGCTGCCAGCTCTCAAACCTCTGTGGATATTTTCCGGTTTGGGAAACCTTTTGGTATCGTGTGAGTGCCAGGGATGAGATGTACACAAACAAGATTTGACTTGCTAAAGAAAACACAAATCAGAAACGACTCGGTACAGTAGACTATAAACATCTGTGGTGAGGTCTTTTGTTCTCTGAAGATAAGATCTTCAGCTTTTTGCCAGTGTCTGAAGCAAAGCTTCTGTGTGTGTTGTTTATTTCCAGGCTTTTCCTCCGCTTCTCACATGAGGTATTTTTAATCGATACGACTTAGCACAGAACTTACTGCTGGTTGCAGATTTTTCTCTGGGCTCTGCTAGGACTCTGAATCAGCAGTTCTTCCTCTGAAGGGTTAATGCTGTGGGAGCTGGTCACGGGGCTGGTTTTAGCACGTGTGTGTAGAAGGGTTCACGCAGCGGTGTGTGTGTGTACACATCTATACTCCTATGTGCAAACAATGCAGAAAGCAGGAATGTGTTTTTTGGATCGGAGCAGGCTCTGATTTGGAATGAATCATCCTCCAGTGGGAACATATGAGCTTTATCTTAACTAGTGACTGCGAGCTTCAAAATGAGATCATGTGAGCTGCTTTGTCATCCGCTGGCGCTCCCGGTGCTGCTCTGCTCTGAGTGCTCAATAGGAAATGCTTTTTGCTGTGGGTGGGAGGAGGTAGCGGCTGAGAGGCCTCTTGCAGCCTCCAGATCTTTCCATGAAAAAATATTCCATAGTGAAACATAAAGCTGCAGGTGCCCCCGGCCGGCCAGCTGGCATGCTGCTCCTGGAAATCGGATTCAAATGAGCCCGGCACAGCTGGGAGAGCCATTTCCTTCAGGCAGCGTACAGCAGGGCCCTGCGAGGAGCCAAGAACATCTTGTCCTGCTAGGAGAAAATGTATAAGCTCTCTTCTGGTTTGGGTTGGTTTTCGTTTTGGGTTTGGGTTTTGGTTTTTTTTTTTTTTTTTCCCCTTAAAGCAACTTTCTTCATAACACTTCTTTATAGGTTGGCTGGATATTCACTGATCTGGTCTCTGAAGACACACGGAAAGGGACTGTTCGATACAGCAGAAACAAGGTGAGATTCAAGCGTGCAGCTAATTCCAGACGCCGGTACGGAGCGTTGGTGTCATCCCATAAACACGGGCTGTGCCGAGCCAGGGCAGCGCGGGTGACGCTGGGAATTCTGGTGAAATGGGGTTTTTCAGAAGCTTCTGAAGGAAAAGGAGCTTGAGCTGGAAGAGCACTGTCAGGGGCTGAAGCTGTTGGGATGGCACACAAAGCTGCCTGCCCTCCTTCGCCCACGCTGCTTAAAGAAAATGGTGCTTGTGGTTTAAGAAAATTGAGTAGGACAGAGGGAATGGGGTGGTGTGAGGTGCAGGCACAGCGAGCAAAAGTGACTCAGAGGATGTATCCACGGGCTGGGCTTTGTGAGATAGACGTGGCTCAAACTTTGACCTGCTCAGCTTCCCGTAATTCTAAAATCAGTGCTAGCCCTATTTGGAAAATGAAACTCTGGTTTTTAAAAAAAAAAAAAAAAAAAAAAGGTGTGTAAAGGTGGGTGGAACTAGAAGCGGGACAGTCCTGCTGGGGAGCTGACATGTCACATTCTTCGCCCCGTCTCTGCAGCAACTTTCTACGAAAGCATGTTTTACTGGGGTGTTGGTAGTTTTCCTTGGCTGCAGCCCAGGGAAATAGGTCTAGGCTACATCGCCTTGTCCTTTTTATTGACGTTTCTGCTCTTCCCTCAGGACACGTATTATCTAAGTGCGGAAGAGTGCATCACAGCTGGAAACTTTCAGAACCAGCAGCCCAACATCTGTCGCCTTTCTCCAGATGGTCATTTTGGATCCAAGTTTGTCACAGTTGTGGCTACAGGTATAAACTGGCCTCGGCTTGCCCCGGCTCTCTGGGTTACACATGAATTATCTCTCGTTAACAGAAGAAGAATATGCAGCTCTGCCAGAAGTCAGACGTCCTGGTCCCCATCTGTCCTATTTAACAAGGGTTTTGCCTTGCTCTGTCAAGTAAAATCCTCTTTCATTCTTTGTGCTATCTCCTCTACGATTATTTACCCTGTCCCCTGCAGGAAACTTAATTGAGGCTCAGACCTGAAGCACCCACCTCTGTGATCCGTAAAGCATTTTTTTTGCCTGCGTCCAAGGGAATAACTGTTTCTCCCTTTTCTGTTTCGAATCTTGAAGCTCCAAATTCCGTTGCCTGAAAGCGGCAGTGCAGAACCACGGCAATCCGGATCCTGAAAGTTACTCTGGCTGGTTCAGCATAAAGGAGGGACCTTTATCTCCCTTGTGTCGCTGTCAGGGAAACCCTTACGCAGGATGCTGTGCTCTTCCGTGCATGGAAACATTTTTTGTTTGCCTGAATAAAACAAAGAAGCCTGCAAAATGCTTTGCTTTGTCACCTCTGATTATAGGTGTTTTCGCAGCAAGCCTCGGGAGGCACTGTGGAATAGTCTGCGCTGCCCGGGCTGCGAGGGGAGATGTTGGCAGCGCTGGGAGAGTTGTAGTGTTAGAAGTTCAATCTGCTCTTCTCCGCGGGATGACACATGGATTCGGTTAAAATTTCCCTGGAGCAGATACGCTGCGTTCCGGGGCTGTTTAGCACAATGAAGAAAACGCGTGACTTCCAAATAGCATCCAATGTAAAAACTGAAAGTGTGATATTATATTGCCTCCTCGGAGCCCAGGTTTTGTAAAGTGTTCCCGGAGCCTTTTTCAGTGAAAACGCTCTCTTTCAGTTAACAGGCCCGTGCACTCAGACAGCTGCCCATAGTTCCAGACTGCTAAACGCAGCCATCTTTCATTAAAGATAGATGTGTATCACGCTTGCTCTTTTTAAAAATTTATTTGTTGGGTTTTTTATTTCAAACAAGGTGTTTTACTGTGAAAATGATGACTGGCTTTGTTTAGGCCTTCCCCGTGTCTTGGTCAGTGTTTAATTTCTAGGAGTGCTTGTTCTGGAGCAGTGAGTGATTGAGGTTAGAGATCAAAGGGTAGAAAACGAATATTTCCTCTTTTCTGTTCCAGGTAATTTCATTCTCTTCTGTTAAATCAGCCCATCAGGTTTCTATTTAAACACTTGATTCCTTCCTTTTGTGCCGTATAAATATATTTGGATAGTTTGCATCGACTTTGCCTTTAAATCCTCTACGTGGATTAATTCCTATCCCCTCCAGAATTCCTAGGTTTGGAAATAGTAACGTTTTCCTACCATCTGTCTGTATCTTCTCTTTCCAGTTGTGTTCTAATGACATATGACCTGACGTTGCTTACTTTATCCAAATTAAAGCGCCAAGCATGTGATCTATCAGCGAGCCAGGGTCTTAATTTCCACTTTCCATGTCAGATTTCCACCAGGCCATCCATTACAGGCTGACAAAACACTTTTTCTTCTTACGCCTGACATTACTAAGGGACCAACCCCGAATGGTTCCTTGGATACAAGAGAGGCCCCCAGGAGCTGCGTGCCTGGTTTTTGTTTGGAAAGAGAGAAGATACCTGCAGGGAGGTGGGAGGGGGACACTCCCAGGAGCCTTTCAGAAGGAGAGCTTCGCCTCCTTTGAGCTCCTGGCGGAGTGCTCTTGCTGTCACTCCAGAGGTCTGTCCTGTTAGGCTAGCTGTGAAAACGTGAGGTACTAAATAAATGTAGAATTTAGAAGAAGTTCTTACCTAGAAGTGCTTCCCATGCAGCAGCACCAGCGGTCTCACCTCGCCACCCTTTGTTCTTAGCCACACCGCTGTGTTTAACGCTGCTCTTTGAGTCGAGCCTCGGGCGAGTCGCTCTCGTGTGGGATTTTGAACCAACCTCTTCTCTTCCAGGTGGTCCCGACAACCAGGTCCACTTCGAGGGGTACCAGGTCTCGAATCAGTGCATGGCGCTGGTGCGGGACGAGTGCTTGCTGCCCTGCCGAGATGCGCCGGAGCTGGGCTATGCCAAGGAGTCCAGCAGCGAGCAGTACGTGCCTGATGTGTTTTACAAGGTAAGGGCTGCGTGCTGGGCTGGGGGAGCTGCAGAAAAGTCTCTGCCGCGTGGCTGGAAATCGGTATGGCCGGCTCAGGAAAGGATGTCTTTGAGGTCTGAACTATTTTCAGTAGTAACCATTCGCCACATGTCTGCAAAGTAATTGCATAAGCTCCATTTCCCCCTCATAAATGCGCTGTTACGGTTTCCGGTGCGGCGGTAGCCACTGGCTATCCAGCTTCTAAACGAGGCCCGCAGTGATCCACCGAGAGCCTGCAGCAAGTGCTCTGACCTCGCCTCCCCTTCCGTTTGTTGGCAGTCTTTGCTGTGCTTCCCTTGATTTTATTTTTTTTTTTAGACTGGCTCTGAGGAAGGATTTCTGTGCAGAAGGGGCTGTTGGGCGTTGGAATGGGCTGCCCAGGGCAGGGGGGAGTCCCCGGGATCCCTGGGGGGGTTGAAGAGTCGGGCTGAGCCAGCGCTGAGGGACCTGGGGGAGTTGGGAAGGGTCAGGGGGAGGGTCATGGCTGGGCTGGAGGAGCTTCAGGGGCTTTTCCAACCCGGATGATTCTTGGTGCTTGTTTCTGGAGATCTTCAGCCCCGCTGTGTCTGCAGGGTCAGGTTAGAAACTCGGGGGCAGGCTCTCTGCGGAGGCTGATAGCACTGCTTCCCAAACCTGGGCAAGGACAGAGGAATTAATGGCGCTGCTTGCCAACTAATTACCCATCCATCACCCGAGTTAGTTCTTGGGTCTGATACTCACAGCCCGCTCAGCCTGTAGTGCTCCTGCCGCCTGTACTAAAGCTGTCTGTCAGGAGTGTAGGATGAGCAGAGCTGCTTTCTTTTGGGACGGCAGAAATGAGCGTGTTGGGCACCAGAGACGGAAACGGAGCTGCTCGAAATGCTCTTGTACGCCCTGAACCCGAGACGGGGAAATGCTGACCTGGGTGAATTAGTCCGTGAGACTCCATCTTCCCCCTCCACCCCTTAACGCTGGTGTTTCTTGACACCACCTGAAAAGGGAGGAACACCTCTGGCCTAAATTCCGCGCCGAGACGAAAGGTAGATGGAGTCGGTGCGGTTTTCCGTAGCACACAGACAGTTTGCTCTTAGGAGCTGATAAGCCAGGTCCGATTTAGATACAGCACAGCTCGATTATGCAAGGCTTGGCCCCGAGCGTGCTGATGAGCTCACCTCCTGGCCTGGAGGAGCCGTGGCACAGGCAGGGTGCAGCCTCACAGGAGGGCCCACAGGTCTGGGTCCCACATGTGGGCCACCCCGGGCGTTCGGAGCAGCAGGAAGCCAGCGGGTGTTCCCATAAGGTCTTCACTCCCCTTGGTAATCTGAAGCAGGGAGATAAACACAGCGCTAACTGATGGCTCCAGCCTCCTGTGGAAATTTCCATGAGCCACTGATTCACTGGGTCAGGCTGCAGCTGATTTCATATGTTTTATAACTTCTATCCATAATTGCCTTTTTCATGATGTGCTCAAGGAAGGCTCAAGGACTGCTCTGGCGGGTGTAATTGTCCTTCAGCCTTAAACGTGTTTGGCTGTAGGATCTCTTAATTTTTTTTTTGGAATGTTCTTAAATCAACGGAAAGCTTAGTCACTCCTGGCTTTGAAAACCTTTGGGGTCTCATTAAATGTGCGAGGCTTGAGGTCAGAGACACTACCTCATAGTTACTGGGTTGGTGACAATAACTGTGTCAAAGCTTTGGATAAATACAGCGGGAGGAGCAGGAGTCCCGTGCGTGGCCTCAGCGGAGGACAACTGCTCCGTGGTGCAGCACCCTGCTCCCCCTTTCTCTGCTGGAAGGGCAGGTGCTGAGCAGCTTCGTCCCCACTCCTCGATGCGGGGGTTCCCCTCTGTGCTGCCCCACACACGCACAGCTAGGTTTGGGCAGAAAGATGCACTTTTGAGTAGCTGCTGCGTTTTGTCTCGGACTCAGAAGCTCTCGCTGGTAGAGAGAAAAGTCCATATATATATTTTTTTTGTGTAACGTGCAAGTATTCATTTGAAAAGTCCTTTAGGATGAAAGGAGCGATACGAATTTATTCTAATTGGATGAGAACCAGAAGCCAATGTTTGTGTAGTACAGATGTATTTATAGAGCAATTACGCGTCCGGACGCAAAGCAAAATCTATTGAACTCTCGGGTCTGCCCACGAGAGGGTGATGCAGTCGGTTCACCTTCGGCTTTGCCAGTAGGAAAAGGTGCTGCTCTTCATGTCTCTAGTGGGCCAGCGAGCTGGTTTTTCAGCGTTTGCACCACGGTTTGTGTTTGGGGAGTGGGAGAAGGGGGCTACCACGTCCCCCGGGGCTGCAGCTGATCCTGCCCCAACCTGAGTCACCTCGGCATAGATGGGCTTTTCTTCCACGGGTGTAGGAAAGCGGATGGCACCAGCGTTATCCTGCCTCCAGAGGCCAGGCGTTTTTCCTGAGCCTCCAGCCTTGTGATTTCTGTATTTCTTTACCATTCTCTTTACGTTGGCCACTAGCCCTGCTGCTCAGAGGAGCCACCCCAGTGGAATTGGCAGCGTGCGCTTTTCTACACGTGGCCGTTGCTTTCCTGGCTCGTGAAGGCTGGAGTTCCGCTCTAGCCGAGGGCTTTGGGCAGCGTGAGCGCGAGTGACTTTGCTGGGAGATGCTTCCCCAGGTACGATTAGCCAGAAGGGAGCAAACACCTCCCTTGGCCTCCCAGGTTGTCTGCGGAGTGTCGCAGCGCGGCGGCCGTTTCCAGCTGGAACGTTGCACAACCGGCATGTGCTTCGTGGCGAGTTCAACGCAACAAAACTCATGAAGGAGTCGCTCTTGTCAAGCCGCAGACACGCTCCTTTGTGAGTGAAGACGACGCTGTTGCAGTGGCCACTTCACCCAGTTTCCCAGCTGGATGGGGGAGAGCCCATCTGAGCACCACTTTTCCGTTCCCTGTCTTCTGCCCTCGCGCCGTCTCCTTTGTCCCTTTGGCTCTAAAAAATAACCGTATTGATTTTTGACCCCACCGTTGACTTCATGGGCGTCTCAACCATCCCCTGAATGCGGGGAAAAGATTGCTGTGTTTTACAGACCCTTTGAAACATTTGAATAATTGGATTTTGGGGCTGGCTGGCTTTGTCTCTTATCGCAGGTATTTGTGTCAGCTTAGCGCAAACATGAAGATGTCATCCTTGCAGCGAATTGCTTTTTACAGCTGCCTTAATCTTCCCCCAGAGTTTCTTTGGTAAGACAAAAAGCCCTTCCCAATGGCACCAGTGCTGTGAAAGAGCCCTTTGCCCTCGCAGAGCCCCGCGTGTGCTCTGTGCACGTACAGCGGCCGAGGCGGTGTCTGAGCCTTGGCTTCTCCTGTGCCGGGTGGTCCTGCCTGGCCCTGGCAGAGCCCTGAGCCGGGGCGACTGCTCTGACGGGCGCTGAACGGGACCTCCGAGCCGGGCCGTCCCCAGCGGGACACGTGCTCCTTCCACCCGTTGGCTCTGAAATCCTCTTCCTGGGGGAAACACGACAGCCGGGCTGCGTGGAGGCTTCTGCGGGGAGTTTTCACTAACGGGGAAGGACTTTCCCTGGCTGGCCTCCTACCAACGCTTCGTGTTGGACTGGAAAAGCCGCCTTAGCCTTAAATGTCCCAGCTGCTCTGGGGAGGAGGATGCTCGATTAGCTCACGAGGAGTCTCCTGAGAAGGGTTTCAACTCTCGCTGACCTATCGCTCGCTCTTAGAAAAGTTGCTTCGTTTCCGTGCGTCAGCCGCTCTATCTGTGCGAGGGGGCAGGACTGCCTGGTAAAGCTCTGCGGGATCAGCGGAGGGAAGAGCAAAGCTGGGCTTTATTAACACACAGAAAGGACAGAGAGCTGCCCGGCTCCACGGTACCTCTGCCAGAGAGAACCCCTGCGGAAAACCAACGCCCGGGGATGCCAGCGCTGACCAGCCCTGGGACACAGGACCCGTCTGGCTGACACCCGCCCGGGCTCCTCGCTCAGCCTCTACCCTCAATCGAAAATCCTGAGGCCACCCCGAAGCCTCTCCCCCGCAGGCGCACCCCTCCTTCGCCCCGTTTGACCCCGTCCGTTTGCAGCTTCTGCCTCCGACCGGCGCTTCGCAGGGCTCCCATCGCCGCGCCTGACGCAATCTCCACTTTGCTCCTGTCGTCGGGATGATTCATTGTCCAGATCCTCCAGGCCTTGTTGCTTGATTTTTGTCCAGGAGCCAAATACTTGCGCCTTCGTTAACCCCTTCCTGGCCTCCCTTTGGAGTAGTTGCCGCTGGGCGTTCACAGCTTTGGGGGCCTGGGGCTCCCGAGCTGCTGCAATAACGTGTCGAGAAGCGCTGCTGGGGCCCCAGCGGCTGCTGAGTTCAGGATGAAGATGTCTTTCACCCAGCTTGACGTTTGTTAAGGCCTTTAAAGCGTAATTGCCTAATAAAATGGTGCGTGGGGGTTGGAGAAGGGGCGGGGGGGCTTTTCTGTCTGGGGTTGGGACGTGTCCTCGACTCAGGGGGAGCGAGGTTCCAGCGTGGTAGTAACAGTCTAGTGCCTGTCTCGGAGGCCTCGGCAGCGTGACATTAAAAAGAAGGCATTTAACATGGAAATCCCCAGAGGCGGAGATTAAAGCGAACAGGTGCTGGAAAAATGTTTCTGCATATTAGAACTTAATTAGATTTGAAAATGAATTCCAGATGGGCTAATTATGTGTGAGTTGTTGCAGGTTCTTTCTTGCAGGGGCAGGATTGTGTTTGGGAAGCTGATTCAGTCTGATTGGATTTGATTCCTGACTCTTGCGGTATCGCCGAGATCTGGAAGCGGGTTAGCTTTCGGGTGCTGTGATCTCCCTGCAAGGGCTCCGCGTCTCCTCCTGCTCCTGTCAGAGCCAGAGAGATCTGAGGCCACGAGCCACCAGGTTTGTTGCTGAAATAACCACAGGGCCAACAACCTGTCATGTTCAAGGAGAAAAGATCCTTATCAAAATCGCTTTTAATAGGAGCTTCAAAGACTGGAAAGTAGAATTTTTATTTTTTTTTTAGGTTTTGGTTTTTTTTTTTTTTTTTACAAAGGGAACCGTTCCGAGGGACAGAGGATGCTTGGGGAGGGGGCTGTTGCCTGGAGGGGAGCAGCGTGCCAGAGCCTGCTCGGCCACGTCTGTCTGGGTGTACTGGGAGAGCAGAGCGTGAGAGCGGGGTGCTGGCTGCCGCGCCGCATATTTGCGCTGAGTAAATACGAGCGGAACTGAGAAACGCTGATAGCGGGGGAGTGGCGTGTGCCGGGGGAAAACACGGCTGGGAGAGGAGGGTGTCAGCCCCGGGCAGCTTGTCCTGATGCACAGAGCTGGCTTGGTTTGAGGAAAGCTGCTCAGAACCCCGCGGGGGGCTCTGCTGGAGGGGTGGGGGTCATGGCCTCTCGCTGAGGCCCCCCCAAAGCCACACCGAGGTGTCGGGGTGACGGCTCTGCCGGCCTGTGGCAGCTCTGGGTCTGCCTGCAGCCTCTGGGACTTCTGAGAGCTCAGTGAATGTAAACTTTAATGTAAGGTCCCTGATTGGAAATTATGGGCATATGATTTATATGGGGCTCAATGAATGATTTATAACATGTTAAGTGATGATTTAGGTAGAAAATACAACCCCCTCTTACAGAATCTTTAATGAAAAGTGTCAGTTCTCATGAATTTATTTCTGAAGCTGTGTTTGAACTCGGCATGTTTGACATAAATCACGTCTAATTGTCATTTTATGATTAATGAACATATGCTGGCCGTTTTTCTCCATAATTAAACTTTATGTTCAATTCGTCTGGCAAAGCAAAACAAGTTTATGCATTGTGATATGCTGCTCTTCAGGTCCAGGTATGAGAAAGCGCCTGGATTTCAAATTCCCGGGTGAGAGTTGGGTGAGAGACTCGTGGCTGGTTTTGCCTTGGCTGAGAAAGCAGCCGTGGTGCTGTCCCTCCCTTCTGAGACTGTACTGCTTCTTAAACAGCATTTACGCTCCTTAAATAGCGCCAGGCACCTCTGCCGTGGCGATGACGGAGGTAAAGGTGGTTTGTGACCACGCACTCCCTTGGCTCACGAGGAAACAGAGGTTCTGGCTTGTGGAGTGAGAGAGATCTCTAGCCCCGAGGAGCTGCGGGGAGTTGGGCAGCACCCAGCCACGTACCTGCAGGTTCGTCTCTACACCCAGATCTGCCAGAGCGAAGGATCCCCATGCCCTGCTCCTCCGGGGCAGGATCTCTCGGGCTTCACCCCCACTTCCATGCTGAGGAATAATAAGACTCTTCTTCTTTCAGGATATAGACAAGTTTGGCAACGAGATCACACAGCTGGCTCGCCCGCTCCCGGTCGAGTACCTAATCATAGATGTAAGTATTCGCTGCACTTGTTTGCTTTCAGCAGGAGTCGGTCGGGGCGGAGTGAAGTTCTTTAACCCACCTCTAAAATTCCCACGGGAGGCGATTCACAAGACAGATTTTCCTTCTTTCTCCTTTCCCCTCGGCGTTTCTAGCACCGAGGGGCCTGGGCCGGGGCGCTCTGGGGTGGTTGCAGGGCTGCTGGGGATCGGGGTGGTGCCGGGAGCGTGCTTGCCCCCCCGGGGAGGGCATTTCCCCCCGAGGAGAGCACTGCCTGGTGCCCTACCCCTGCTCCAGACTGGCCCGTAGCCACGCAGGTGGGGAAGCAGCCAGCCCCACAGATCCGTGTGCCGGGCACTGCCTCACGGGGAGCTCATTAGAAAGCTCCAGTTGTCTGTCTCTTAGCAGCAATTAAGAATCCATCTCCTTTTAGTGACTCAGCAGACATTGGTTGGACAGAAACGCCTTTTCTTGGGGGAGGGAGTTCACAGCTTGGCTGGAGCAGGGCTGCTGCCTGCCCGTGAGCAAGCGCTGCCAGGCGCTGGGGCACAGCTCTGCCCTTCGGCTCGAACGGAAACTGTTACGGCGTGGAAGGCAGGAAAGGAAATAATTCGGATGACAGATGATATTGCTGGAGTGAAGAGGTGATGCCAAGAACGATTAAATCCACCCGGAGCAACTGCTCTGGTCCAGCTGCCCCTGGCACAGGCAGTGTCCCGCGGGTGCAGGGAAGTTGGCAGCCCTGAGGCTTCCCCTGGCTTGTCCTTCCTCCCCGTTGATGATCTGCTGGGTGTATCGCTTCTCAGAGCAGCCCTCACGCTGAGGCTGGGGCGTGCGACTCGCCCGGAGAACCGTCGTGTTCGGAACAACGGGCCCATTGTGCGGAGCCCTCAGACGCCCCGTGCCAGGCGGCAGCGCTGGAGCGTATTTATTACTCGAGTAGTAAAGGCATCTGCTTCTGGGCTACCTGGGGTGTAATTAAGATGAAAGCAGATTGAGGGAACAGGCATTTAGGAGCAGTCTGGAAAGCTGCATTTCTGAAGCATCTTGTTTTGTCTCTTTTTTTTTCTAAAAAAAAAAAAAACAACCAAACAACAAAGGCATTATTCCAGTTAAAACCATCCTGGCAGGTATTTCTGCATCTCTGCTTACAAAGGACCTTGCCACTGGGGCCCAGCAGTCTGTAAATGACACCAAAACTTTAAAGTCCCCAGAATCAGGACAGGTTTCACCTTTAGGAGCTGGCCCAGACGCTCGTCTCTGAGCTCATTAACGTGGGTGCGATGTTGCGTTCCCTCTCCCTGGCACAGGGTGCAGGGAGGAGGCAGGGCTGCACCCCAGAGCACGGGCTGACCGTTCAGGGAGGCACAAAGGTGGGTTTTTGGCACCTGTTCTAGCCCTGAATGGAGCAGCACTGTCCCCTGGCCACCCCACGGCCAGACACAGGGACTGTGCTCTTCCCTGTCACCCCTCAGCGTTAAGGCGACACCCCCCTTTGCAGAGAGGGATGATCTCCACGGCATCGCGCTGTGCTCGCCGGGGCCCAGCTCGGGACATCTCCCTCCCGCTTCGGTCAGAAGCGACTGGCAGGAGCCAAGGGCTGTGCTGGTTGGAAGGTCACTCGAAACGTTAAAAGCCGTCAGCAGATCCCGGCCGGGGCTGAGCTCTGTCGCGGAGCCGTGGCTGCTCGCAGCAGCTTTGCTTCCCGCATCCCACTTGCCTCTCCTGCTGGCAGCTCTCTGATCGCCCTTTCTTGGATTTTTAGATTACTACAACTTTCCCTAAGGATCCAGTCTACACTTTTTCTATTTCTCAAAATCCATTCCCCATCGAGAACCGCGATGTGCTGGGAGAAACTCAGGTAAGGAGTGATTCCTAACAAAGCTGCGGTTTAACGCAGACGACCCGTCTCTCTCGCACTTACCCGTATCTGCCAAGGGACGGCTGCAGCCGTGCCCTTAAATCACCCCTTGGCCCTTCAGCCCGGCGCTTGCCAAACCCTCTCGCAGCGTCTGCATGCTGATGAGGCGGCTGGACGCCGACGGGCAGCGGGGCTGGCGCCTCCCAGACACCACCCGAGAAGTTGGAGGGGGGGGGAGTGCTCCAGCCCCACGCTGACAGCACGGCACCCGCAGACGGGAGCGGGACAAGGGTCTGTCGCTCCAGTTCTGAGAGAGTTGACTTCTCTTCCTGGACAGATTTTTAAAACGCAGAGACCGTTTCCTGCAGGAGGCCCATAGTGTTGAGCAGAGGCAGCTGCTGGACAGCTCGAGGCACTGGCCGGGTGTTGCCAGCACGTAGAAGCCTCGAGTTGCTTTAAAGCAGCAACAGCTCGTTTCTCTAAGGAGGCCAAAGGTGTCGGAGGCTCCTCCAGAGCGGTCGCTGCCCGTTGTGGCTCTGCTGGCAGAGCGGGACGGGTCGGCTCTTCAGCAGCAGCTTTGGCCCTCGTTTTTGAGGAGGCCCTGGGTTCAAGAGCAGAGGATGGGGAAGAAGGGGCTGCTTTGGCCTCATCTGCCTCTTTTCCTCAGGGACTGGGCTTTGAGCTGAGCTGCCTGGTCTCTGCTCAGCTCCTCTCGGGTCTGGGGTTGTTCAGGTGCTCAGGTTGGGGAGCTAGGGGGGACCCAAAGAGCCTTTTCTCTGGAAGTTGTTGGCTGCAACTCAGCCTGCCAGGCTGGGATCTGGCTTTGGGAGGGTCTTGGCACGTTGCAGCTGATGCCAAAGGAGACAGGAACGTTACAGTGGCTGTTAGTGGATTGGCATAGGAAAATAAAGTCATCATGTGGGGGAAAAGTGACTTCTTTTTGGTACTTTCCTCTCTCCCTAGGACTTCCACAGCTTGGCCACGTACCTGTCCCAAAATACTTCCTCCATTTTCCTAGACATCATTTCCGATTTCCATCTGCTCCTCTTCCTGGTCACAAACGAGGTGATGCCTCTGCGGGTACGTAACAGGGAGGAAAGTGTCGCGTCCGCGTCGCCATCCCCAGGGCCCTGAGCTCCTCCCGCCGTGCGGAGGGGACAACCCAACCTGCCACCCCCAGGCACCTCCCCGGCTGGTGAATGCCGCTTCTTCCAGGCTGAGCGGTTGGTAGAAGGTTTAAAAAGTGAAACCAAAGCCCCCGATTAGACCCAGAGCTCTCAACACGCTGCTCAGAGCAGCCAGGGGGTGGTGGTTGTTAGCACGGTCGCAGACCGGACAGAGCCAATTTGGCTGCGGCTCAGAGAGCTGGAAACATTTTTAAAAATATCTCAGCATCAGAAATTCCTGTTGTAACGATAACGAGATCAGAGCCCCCAAATCTCGGCGAGGCCAACGACTTCCTGGCTGTGCAGTTCTGCCTCTCTTGGCTGGGCAGCAGGGGCTTGGCAGGCACCCAGGCCCCCGGTTCCCATCTGCACCGCCGCGACACGCCAGCGCGAGGGGCCATGTGTTTGCCAGAGGCTCGAGGGCGCCCGCGACGGCGCATGTGCGGGGCAGCCGGGCTGACCCTGGGCAGCTGGAGATCAGGCCGGGGCTGCCTGCGGGGCTGCTGAGCTCTGGCACGGTGGGTTTGGACCCCTGGGGAGTCAGGCTGAGCCCCCAGTGCCAGTCAGCTGGGGCCGGGTTAGGGGATAACCCCCTGGTTAGGGGATAACCCCCTCCGCGTGGAGATTTGGGCTTAAGGGTGTGTCTGAGTGCTGGGGGGAGCAGAAGGGGTGAACTGCATCTGGATTCCTCTCCGTGAACATCACCGGGGGAACCCGGAGGGGCTTTAGGAGAGGGGCAGTGGCTCAGACTCACAGTTTCGTCTTGCTGTGGCTGGTGGAGTTGGGCAGGAGGCGCTTCTCTGGGCACACAGCTTGGGCCTGGGTGTCGGAGGAGCGTCCGGCGCTGATCCGCCTTCTTATGGCTTCCAGGACAGCATCAGCTTGTTGCTGGAAGCTGTGAGGACCAAGAATGAGGAGCTTGCACAGACCTGGAAAAAATCAGAGCAATGGGCCACCATCGAGCAGCTCTGCAGTAAGAAAGAGGGGGGGCTTTCTGGGAGGGGGTCCCTTGGGGAGGGGTCCCTTGTCCCGGCGCTGCACAGGGCTGCTCTCAAGCCGCCACGGAAGCTCAGGCAGGAGGAGAAGTGTTCCTGAGTGGGGCTGGGCTTCGGGGCTGCAGCTGTGGGGCGCTGAGATCTGCGGGTGCTGAGCCTCCCCGGGGTGCCGGCCTTGGGGCTGAGGGCAGCATCTTGGGCAGGGAGACTCCTGCCTGCACTGGGACAAGAAACTTGCTCTGGGTTCAGGCAGGGGCCCTGCCTCTTCCCAGCGCTTCCCCGCCCGGCTCTGACTGGGCTCTGCTCTGCCGCAGGCACAGTCGGGGTCCAGATCTCAGGACTACAGGAGTACGGGGCCATGGGCGGCTCGACGCACGCCGTCTCGGCGGCCATGTGGGACTGCAAGCACTGCACCTTCATGAACCACCCGGGCACGGATCACTGCGAGATGTGCAACCTGCCCCGGACCTAACCCCGCCGGCGCGTCGCCAGCCTCCAATACAGAGCAAACGCTCAAGCAGCAGGAGTGGTGCTTGTCCCTTCCCCGTCCTCCCTTCCGCTTCCCCCCCCACACCCCTCAAGGCCCCCCCCGGGGTGCGGAGCCGGGCAGGGGGTGGCTCCAGCCCTCCCCAATTACTCCTTGCACCCTTTCAGGGGCAGCCCCGTAGTCGCAGCAGGAGCCGGGCGCCCCGGCTTTAGCGTAACGCTGGCCCCCAGCCCGGGAAACCAAGGCCGGGCTGTCCCCCCGCCCCCTCCCAGCCTGCTGGGGGCTCGTGGGGGGGGGCCCGTGGCTACCCAGGGTTCCCTCCCTGCCTGCTTGCCAGCCCAAAGCAGCCTCGCAGCGCAGGGGAGGCTTTGGCATCCCCCCCGCAGCAGCTTTGCTCCCCTTTCCCTGCCCGCCCGGGTCGCTGGGTACCCGGGTGCCGACAGCTTCCGCGGTGAACGGGCCCGTTACCGGCGCTGGGCCAAGCGGCAGCTCTGCCAGGCGGGGCCCCGTGTGCTGGCACCGCTCCTGCCGCAGGACGGGCAACACCCCCCCCCCTCCCCAGCTCCTTGGCACCGGGCAAGGGGTGGGCATGTGCCAGCTCCCGGCTTGGCGCTGTGCCCGCTCGGGGCCGGCGTGTGCAGGGCTGCCGGCGGGGCACAGCCCCCGCCCCGTGCCCCCAGCCCTGGGGTCGTGTCGCCCCGCAGAGAGCGATTTGTCTCCTTGGGCAGCAGCTCGGCCCCTTTGCAGAGCGAGACCACGCGGGGGGAGCGGCGGAACCCCGCTGCGGTGTGCCAGGGCTCGGCGAGGAGCCGGCCCCCCCCAGCTGGCACTGTCCCCCCCGCCCCCTGCCCGCGTCCTCCCCGGTGCAGGGCTGGAGCAGGGGGGTCGGGCTGGCTCTCCCCTTTAAACCCTGGCTGGGGGCTGCCCCGGGCCAGGCACTTCTGGGGCTGGGGAGGGGGCAGGCGGGCCCCGGGGGCTCTGCTCTCCCCTCGCAGGGCCCTGCCCCGGCCTGGAGCCCCCCCTGCCCCTGTGCTGCGGGTTCAGGCCTCCGTTCCATCCCCGGGGCACCGGTTCCAGCCCGGCTCCGTGCCCTCCTCGCGGGAGGGAGGTGGGAGGCCCCGTCCTGCGCCAGGACAGCGTTGCCTTCGCTATTTCCAGCAGGACAGGGACCCCCGGCACCCCCCTGCCCGGGCTCTGGCGTTAGCGGAGCGGCTGCCCGGCCCCGGCGCGGGGCTCGGGGGCCGCGGTTTGCTTTTCCCCTCGGTTTGTTGGTGTTTGGGGTTGCAGCGGTGTGCGGTGCCTGGACTGGACTGACCCGGGTGCAGGGTCCGCGAGTAACGTTGAATAAAAGCACCCTGAAACGAGGAGCCAGCGCCCGCGTCTCCTGCGCTCTGGGACTCGCCGGGGGCCGGGACATTCCGTTCTCCCGACGGGACTAGAAGGGGAGGGCGGGGGGGGGGGGGGTGGAAACGCTGCACCGCAGCACCGGGGACTCGACGCCCCGGCCCCTGCCCGCGGCTCTGCGGCGGCCCGCGGTCTGTTTGCAATCAGGGCAGGAGCCGCGGGCGGCCGGGCCCCGCGCCAGCCCCCCGCCTTGAAAAGGGGAGGCAGGAGCCGCCGCCGAGCCAGAGCCGGGGGAGCGGAGCCCGGCGAGCGCCTTCCCCGTCCCGGCGCGGGTACGAGCGGGGAGAAAAAGGCTCCGACAGCGCCGAGCCCACGTGCCCAGCCCGGCCCTCGGGGACACGACACCCCGCGGCCACCACCCGGGCTGGGGGGCTCCCTGTCCCCGCCGCGCCCCCGCGGCCTCTCTCGCCGCGTCCTCCCCTCGGCAGCACCATGTCGCGTCTCCTCCCGCTCCTGCTCCTCGCGGCTCTGGGCTCTGCCGCCAAGTCGAAGCGGCGGCCGGCGGCGTGGGACGAGGGAGCAGACGGTAACTCCCCCTCCCGCCACCGCCGCCGCCCGGGGCTGTACGGGCAGGGCCGGAGCATCCCTGCCTGACGGCGGGCAGCTGCCCGCACACGGGTGGGGCTGGTGGGGGGCACCGGGGCGGGGGTCCTGCCCCGGCCAGCCCGTCCCCTCCGGTCCCCGCAGCCCCGACGGCCCCGGGGAAGGGCTGCGCCAACCTGACGCTGGTCTTGGACAACTGGAAGTTCGCCATCACCTCCCAGATGAGGAACCTGCTGCTCTTCGACCACCAGACCGTGCTGCCCGACTACGGGAGGTGAGGCGGCCGCGGGGGATGGAGAGGCCAGGCCCGCTGGGGGGGGGGGGGGGGGGGGGGGTGTTATTGGCTGAGGGGGGGTCCCCACGCCCTCACCCCTCTCCCCCCGCGCAGGATCCGGTCGCTGTCGGGGGCTCTGGATGATCTGTACCGGGATTTCAGCGCCCTGAAGGAGCAGCTGGGGCGGCTCTCGGCGTGCTTCGCCGAGGTGGAGGCCTTCGTGGACCAGCTGAGCCGGGCCCGCGGCCCCGGAGCCCCCCCGCGCCGCCGGGGGCTCCCCCAGCCCGCCCGCAGGCCCCCCGACACCCCCCAGTAGCCACCCCGGGATCAGCTTGAGGAGCCTCAGCCAAGCTGGGGAACGGGGGGGCCCATCCCAGCGGCTGGGTCGTGCCCCCTCCTCACGGGACATGGGGGGCGGCCATGGGGCAGGGTCAGGCCTCGGCCCCCCCCGCGCTTTAATAAAGCTGCTGCTGCCGCCGGTATCGCCTCGCTCCTCTCTGCGCCCCCGCCACGGCGGGTCCCAGCACCCCCGGGGGGAATTTGCCCCTCCCGCCCCCAAACCCATCCCGGTACCGACCCCGGGGGGTGCCGGCCTAGGCCCGCCCATCGCGGCTTTACGGCCTGTCGCAAACTCCCCGCCCATTGCGGCGGCCGCCGCGCAGCCGTAAAGCGGAGCCGCCCGCGCCCCCCGCCCGGTACCCGCAGCCCCACCGGGAGACAACGGGGGGCTTGGGGGAGGGGGGGTGAGGCGGGGGGCGGTGGGACGGGGGTCGGTGAGGCCGTGAGGGGGGGGCGGGGGGGGCTGGGGGGGCTGAGGGGGGAGTTTGGGGGGCTCAGGCTGGAGGGGCTGGGCCTGTGGGGTGGGGCTGGGGGCTGAGGGGAGCGATGGGGGGGTGGGGGTGTAGGGGAGCAGTATGGGGGGGCAAGGGGCTGGGCCTGCGGTATGGGGGTTGCGGGGCTCGGGGGGGGGGCTGTGGGGCTCAGGCAGGGGTGAAGGGGGGGGGGGGGGCGAGAGGGGATCGGGCTCAACCTGCACCCGGGGTGCTCACAGAGGGCTCCCGTCCCCTCGTCCCTCGGTGGTGTCTGGAGCGGGGGTGCCCCTTTCCCCCCCCCTTCCTCCAGCGCTGAGCCCGGTCCCCGCACCCCCAGGCTGGCACCGCGCCCTCCCCGCACCATGGCGCACGTGGGCCACAGGGTGGACTACCTGGCCGGCTTCTGCTGCCCGGTGGGGGGGCTGGTGGCGGGCAAGCCCCGGGTGCTGTGCCACGAGAACGAGATCTACCTCTCCAACGGCAGCGAGTTCGTCTACGTCTACGACCAGGAGGGAAAGGTGCTGAAGGTGAGCGGGGCGGAGGGGGGGCTTCACCCGCATCCCCCGGGCTGGGAGGGTGCTCAGGGGCCGCTGGCCCGGGGCAGGGCGATGGTGTCTGGGGCATCAGTCTCCCAGTCTGGGGCCAAACTCCTTCCTGGGGTCCTTCCATCAGGGTCCCCCCATCCACAAACAAACTTCACGAGCAGCTCCAGACCGCCTTAACCGGCTCCGAGGCCCCCTCTGGGAGCGGGGGGGTGCTGCTGTCTGGCCCCTCGCCTAAACTTGCGAGACAAACAATTAATTAAAGTAGAAAAGGTTTTTTCCCTCCCTGAGCGAAGTGACGTCCCTTTGATTTCTCACCTACAAAGGGTTTTGCTATTGTCTTTGCTGTGACTAACAGCAGTCGTCGTGTTGAGTTATACACGGCTTCTTTTTTTAATTTGTTCTTATTATCATTTCTAAGAAAGCCATCGCTGTAATATCAGGATTTGCCTCCTACACTGCGCTCCCTCTCAGGAAAGTAGAGCACGTACCGGCTTTCTGATCGCTGTTTGCCTTCCCCTCGGGGAGTGTGAGTGACGGGCTGCCTCCCCCCCACAGCCCCTCTCCCGACCCCCTGCTGCTCTTCACCGAGGGCACCTGCCCCCCGCCTAGGAAAGCCCAGCTGGGTCCTGCCCAGATTTATTCCCGGAGATTCCTTAGAATCTGCGTTTGCAGGAAATAACCTCTTTAATTCGCAGTTGGGGTTGCCCAGCGAGGAGTTTATTTCTTTACCCCGCGCGGGTGAGCAGGGCTCTGCCCGCCCTGCCAGCGTGGGCCCCAGGGCTCCCTCGCCCCGCAGCCCTGTCCCCACTGTCCCTCTGGGTGACTTCTCTTTCTGCTTTTCCACCCAGGCCGTGTACCGCTGCCCCGACCAGGTGTGGCACGTGGAGCTGCTGCCCCAGCCCCGGCAGCTCTACATCCTCTGTGCCCACAGCGGCATTTACTGCGTCTCCCTGGACCAGCAGAGCAGGTGAGCCGGTTGCCACCCCTAGAGTGCACAAGCCAGCCCCCATGCCATTCGCCCTGGGGCTCTGGGGCTGCTTCTCACGGGCCGGGGCGACGCGTTGGGGTTTCCACCGCTGCCCTCTCCCTGCCCGTCCTCCCGCAGGCCCCGGGAGCGTTCGGCGGGCGGAAGCTCTGGCTCTCTCCGGGTCGCTGCTCTCACAGCAGATGCTAAAAGCTGTGCTGCAGGGAGCTTCTTTCCGAGGGCCAGGGTGAGAGGCGGCCAAGGGAAGCGCTGGCTTCGCCCCACGGCTTGGCTGAGAGCTCTTCCCTCTCTGCTTGAAGGTTAATGGAGCAGACGGATGGCGACGGCCAAGAAAGCAATTGCCCTTCCGGCGTCTTCCCTGTGGACTCGGACGCCTGCATCTTCCCAGACTCGAGCCTGTGCATGTTCACTCTGCTCAACAGCTTCGTCATCACCTTGTCCCAGGCTCACGGCAAATGGTGGATGAAACTGCACGAGCTCCCCCACCCCGAGCAGGAGAGTCCCCCGTACCGGCAGATCAGCGAGGTGGGCTTCTGCCCCGGCCCCCCACCCGGGGACGAGGGGGACGCTCCCCCCTCCCGCTTCTTGCCCGTCCTGTGCTGCGCGTCCTCCCCAGGCACCGTGGGATCCGGGGAGGGGCTGTGGTGCTCGGGGGGTTTCGTGCTGGAAGAGCCCCTCTTCAGCCTGCTCTTCGGGATCGACGCTGCCATGCTGGAGTCTCCGATGATCCTCTGCGGCTTCCCGGACGGACAGCTCTGCTCCGTGCCGCTGAAGGCCCTCAGCTCTTCGCCAACCGTCGACGGCTGCCACGACGTTTCCAACCAAGACCCCCCCGTGAAGATTCTCCATCATTTGGAAGAACCCATCGTCTTCATCGGGGCCTTGAGAACGGAGCGGAGGGCGGCGGACGATGCCGAGGACGACCAGCTCTTTGGAGACGCTGGCTGTGACTGCGTGGTGGCCGTGGGCCACTATGGGAAGATGGTGGCCGTCAAGGCGGATCAGAGGGAGGAGGCGACGGTGCCGGAGCTCAGGGAATACTACTTACGTGGGCCCATTCTCTGCGCCGCCTGCGGCAGCGGCAGCCGGATGTATTACAGCACGCACTCGGACATCTCCGCCGTCGACCTGGACTGGGTCGGCGATTCCTCCGACCCCGAGGACGCGGAGAGCTGCGCTGGCGTCCTGCCTCCCGTCCTGTCTCCGGCCAGTTTAAGTATCTGTAGCGTTGTGGCTCTTTCCTTGTCTTCTCGGGCGTCAGAAGGTACTGCCGGCAGCGGGGCGTGCGCTGGGTCTTGGGGTGGAGCGGGGCAGGATAGCTGCCTATTCCGGCCCGTACGTCTCCACCCCTCCTTACGGTCCAGATTGGGCTCCATCCTCCATCCGTTCTTGTTGACTCCCCTCGTTTTTGTAAGTCGTTTCTGTCGAGCATGCCGACTCGGGCTGAACGCGAGGCGTGCTGGCAGCTCCGGCTCTTCCCCGCCTGTCCCGCGGTTCCTCTCTGCTCGGCGGCGGCGCAGGAGGCGGCCGGTTCCCCCCGGGATGCTCGCACCGGGGGGAGGGCAGCCGGCGGGGAGCCCCGAGTGACCGGGGACGAGACTCGCCCCCAGAAAGGGGAAGTTTTGGGTCCGGACCGGGGGCTTCCGCGCGGCCGCTCGGAGCCTGCACGCGCTGCGCTCGCGGCCCCGCAGGTGATGACGTGTGTCCCCGCTGCAGCCGGCGCTCGCCCTCTGGGGCGCAGGAAGGGAGCAGAGTGTCAGGATGGGGTGGAGTGGGGGGTGCGGAAAAGCATTTTGTGGCTGTAGCTGAGCCCGTTGCACGGGGCTGGAACAGGCAGGCGAGTGAGGAGACGCTCTTGGGGCGCCCAGCGAAGCGGGCAGCCCTGCCTGCCCCCGGCCCCGCTCGCTGCATGCGGCTCGCTGCCGGGCACCCTGCATGGCACCCCCAGGGCGCTGCAGCCCCCCACCCGCCTTGTTGCCTCCCCCCAGTTGCTCCTGGCCTTGGCTTGGGGGCGGCCAGCTCCGGGAAGCATGGCTGGGGTGGCGGGGCTGTCAGGAGCCCGCGGGGCCAGGCCAGGCATGAGGCGGGGGGGTGGCGTTGCCCTTCGCCCTTCTCGGGGAGCTGCGCGCGAGGTGGACGTGCTGTCGTGGTCCGTGTCCTGTCTGCGTCGCACCCCTCGGCAGAGGGAGGCCATCCCGCTGTCCTGCGGCAGGCAGCGCCATCCTGTGCTCCCCCATCCCCCTGCATCCACCCCGCCCGCCCCCCCCCCAGCCATCAGGGGCTCTCCAGCTGCCTTCCCGGGCCCCCCCCTCAACACCTGCCCTCGTTGCCTCACCCGCCCTCATCTCTGCCCGCAGGTGAATCGGAGCTGCTGGCCCTGTCCGCCAAAGGCCGCCTCATGACCTGCGGCTTGTGCAGCCCCGAGGACCCCGACGTGGAGCTGACGCCCGCCGAGGCTGGCCGGAGGATTAAGGAGCTGCTCTCCGGGATAGGCAACACCTCGGAGAGGTACAGGCAGGGCTGCTCGGCGCTCGTGCTCTCCCTCTGCAGCTTCCCAGGCACCGAGCTGCGTTTCTCTGCATCCAGAGCACCCACCGCTCCAACACCGACCTTTCCGGAGCGCGGGAATCGCCCCTCCCTGACCTCGATAGGATAAAGGGAATATTGAAGGGCGGCCCCCCCTCCTGCTGCCTGTCCCCCTCCGCGGGGCGCAGCCGTCTCCGGCGCTGCGGGTGGGCTGGTGTTTACAGCCTCGGCGGCAGAAGGTGGGAGAGGCAGGGTGCCAGGCGCTCCCAGACGCCCCGGCGCGCTTGCCAAGGCGGCGGGAACAGGCAGGGCAGGCACGTGCCTGCGGCCGTCTGCGGGTGCATGATAGGGCCGAGTGTGTGTGTGTATGTGTGGGGGGGGGTGTCCCCAAATCCCCTTTCGCAGGGGGATTCCCGGGGTCTGGGTGGCTGGAGCCGCTCCTTGGGGTCAGCTCGGCTGATGGGGGGTCCCGGGCAGAGCGGCGTGGATGGATCCTGGCTCCGAGGAGCCGGCGAGTTCCCGGGGGGCTCAGGGTGCCGGGTTCCTGCCCCGGGCTGCTCGGCTCGGCGGTGGCACAGCACCCTTCGGGCAGCAGCCTTTGGCACCGGCCTCTGCCACGTCCCCGTGGCTGACCCAGCCTCCTGGCCGCCGTCCCTCCTGCTGTTTCAGCGCCGACGTGTTGTCCTTGCAGAGTTTCCTTCCTGAAGAAGGCAGTGGACCAGAAGAACCGAGCCCTGGCCAGCCTGAACCAGGTGATGAACGTGAGCGCGGCTTTGCTGTCCAGCCAGGAAGGCCAGAAGCCCATTGCTTGCACTGTCACTGCCAACTGGAGCTGCCTCCTGCTCCAAGATACCATCACCATCTCCTGTCTGCTGGAGAACTGCAGCGAGTACAGCCTGGAGGAGGGCTGGACCCTCTGCGTCCAGCTCCTGGCCAGCCCCTGTGCCTTAGAGGAGGAATCCGTGGATTCGGCCACCACCTTCACCTTCCCCATCGACCAGCTCCTCCCTGGGAACAAGAGGGAGCTGACGCTGCCCCTCGGCTCTGCTGCGGACACCAAGCTGGACCTGCCTCTGACCATCTCCTGTGCCCTCTACTACAGTTTACGGGATATTTTGGGCAGCGGCTCCGACTCCTCCGAGGCCCTGGACGACCTCCTGCCCGACGACTCGCCCATCCTCTCCCCGGACAGAGAGGGGATCTGCCTGCCCCTCAGCGAATGCACCATTGACATGCTCCAGTGCCTCCGTTTTGAGAGCAGCCCCCCCGGGCCGGATGCTTCCCCGCCGGCAGCTGCCCCCCCTGCCCCCCCAGACCCTGTGGAGACCTTCCTCAAAGTCTCCCGGGAGCAGACTGAGCCCGAGGGGGTGAAAACTGACAAGCTGCCACCTGCCCCGGGAGAGGAAAACTTGCCCCCCTCGGCAGCATCCATCAGGGTGTCCTCGGAGCTGCTGAAAAACGCGCTGAAAACCTCCGGCTCAGGTGGGTCCCGGGTGAAGGAGCATCCCGGGGGGTTCCTTGGGCATCGCCTTGGGTGGAGGCGTTTGTGTCCCAGCTTGTGGCCCCCCCAGGAGAGGCCGGAGTGGCACACTGTCACAGCCCGTGCGTGCAGGCTGGGGGGGCCAGCAGCCCCTTCCTTGGGCCCAGAGGGCTGCGTGACCCCACGCAGGCACCTCAGCCCCTGGGCTGGCACCTGGACGCCACGGCGGCTGCGTGACCGAGCTCAGTTTGTCGGGAAACGGCCCCCGCCTCGGCCCTGACCTCGCATCGCTCTGGCCTGAGCCGCAGGGGAGGGCAATTCTGCGGCTGTAATAAGAAGTTCTTTTTTTTTTTTTTTTCTTCTTTTCCCCTCCTTTTGTCCCCAGACGTGCCACTGAGCTGTGCCACGCTGCGCTGGCTGCTGGCTGAGAACGCCGGGGCCGAGGCGCTGAGCGGCGGCGGGGAGGTGGCGTCGGTGCGCGGCGCGGCGCCGGACGGAGGCGAGGTGCAGCTGCTTGTCCGAGAGGCAAGGAATGGGTTAGCCCTGCAGAGAAACCCCCCGCCCGGCCCACCAAACCGGCTCCCGGGAGCCGGGTGATGTCTGCCCTTGCCGTGCTGACCCCGGGGGCCACCTGGGAGCCTTTTGGCTACTCTGCTGCGGGGCGGGGGCTTGTGTGCTGGGCTGGACGGGCGGTGCTGCCGGTCCCCCTTTCTCCCAACCCAGGACTTCCTAAAGGCTGTGGCCACTTGCCTCCCTCTCTAGGCCCATCTGTGCCCCTCTCCCTTGCTAGATGCCCCCTCCCCTCCCAGCATCCCTTTGCTGGCCCGCAGGGTCTTCGCGGGCCCCCTTTGCCGCTGCTTTTCCACTGGAGCAATGTGGCTACCGCTCCTGGCCACCTCACCCAGCCCCGCTGGGACACGGTAGCCTCGGACACTCGCCTTGGCTGCAGGAAGAAAAGAGCTTTCCCCGCTTCTTTGCCCAGCTGCGCTTTGCTGGCTCTGCGAAGCGAGGGGAAAACGTGGCTGGGTTCGGGGTGTAAATCTGATTTGCCGCTGCTCGTCCCCCTTGAATGCGAAAATCCCTCTCTGAGCACAAAGGGAAAAATCCCAGTGGCTGCCCAGCTCTCGCACGGCGCCGAGGGGCCGGCGGGGACCTGCCGCAGGTTGATTCACGCCTGAGAGCTCAAATCTCGCGGATGCGATTAGCGACGGTGTTAATTGTGCCCGGGGCTAAGCCTGACGGCTTCAACCCGCTGGGGTGGCAGCCCGGGGCGTCGGGGAACAGGCTTCTGCTCTGGTGGCGAGGGCTCCCCTGGGGACCCGATGGCTACTGGGGCCAGGCCGGGGGCAAATGCCCCTCGGCGGGGCTGGGCAAGGGCTCTGAGGTGCCCAGCTGGGCTAGCAGCGCCTCTGCTGTGCTTGCCCGTACCAGGCTGGTGAGGAAATGGGTTGTGCAGGGAGTAGAGCTTTTTGAGGAGCCCTATGCCCGTGGGGGAGGGGTCGTGGGGCTGCCCTGGTCCCCTCCCCGGCCCGGCGCTGGTGGCAGCGCGGCTCTGCTCGCCGTCACAGGTGGCCATGAGCGACCTCAGCCCCGCGGGCCCCATCCAGGCCGTGGAGATCCTGATGGAGAGCCCGTCCCTGGCCGACGTGTGCAGGACGCACCACGCCGTCATCCGGCGCATCCAGGTACGCTGCGCGGGGGGGCTGAGCCGCCGGCCCCCACAACCCCGAAACAATCCAAAACCTCCCCGGGCTAAAGCCTCTGGGTGCTCCTGGAGGGTTTCTCTGGCACCACCGTGTGGCAAACAGCCCGGCTCGGCCTGGCCTCCGGCACAGCTGGGCCACGGGGCCGCCACAGACCCTTTCCCAAGCTCCAGCCTTGGCTCTGGGCATTTCGGCCCCAGAGCCCCGGGAGTTTTAGACTGGCTCTGAGGAAGGATTTCTGTGCAGAAGGGGCTGTTGGGCGTTGGAATGGGCTGCCCAGGGCAGGGGGGAGTCCCCGGGATCCCTGGGGGGGTTGAAGAGTCGGGCTGAGCCAGCGCTGAGGGATCTGGGGGAGTTGGGAAGGGTCAGGGGGAGGGTCATGGCTGGGCTGGAGGAGCTTCAGGGGCTTTTCAAGCCCGGATGATCCTGGGGTCTGGGAGGTATTTGCCATCTGCCCCGGGAACAGGACCCTGTTCTACACGGTGCAGGGTGGGGACTCAGCCTTCCCAGAGGTGCTTTGACACCAGCAAACGCGGTGCCTGGCTTGGGGAGAGGCCTGGCTCGTGGCCAGCGCCGTGGTCGGGGGCTCTGCAGGGCTGGGGGGGGGCCTCGTCCCAGCAGAGTTTTCCCCTCCCCGCAGACGCTGGTGCTGGAACAAGCGGCGCAGGGCTCGGGGCCCCCCGACCTCCGCATGCAGTACCTGCGCCAGATCCAGGCCAACCACGAGGTGAGCCGCGAGCCCGGGGGGGTGCTGGGCCCCCACAGAAAGGGGGGTGCTCATCCCACTGAGCCCCCCTCCACCGCACGCTCATCTCAAACTCCACCTTTCTCACCCAGATGCTGCTGAGGGAAGCGCGGACCCTCCGCGACCGGCCGCCCCTCGGCGAGGAGGGAGCCGCCACGGCAGAGAAACTCCTCACCATCTACCGGCAGCTGCGCAACCCCAGCCTCGTCCTCCTGTGAGCAAGGAACGGGGTGGGGGGGCGGCCAGTGTGCCCTGGGGGCCCCGAGCCCCGCTGGCCGGGGTGGGTGCCCACAGGGCTAGCGGCGAGGAGAGAGACCCCCCCCGCTCCAGTTTCAGCCCCGCTGCGGGAGGAGCGGGCCCGGCGGCGAGGGCAGGGGGGCCGCGGTGGGGTCTGGCTTGAGGAGGGGAGGGGGGGGGGGGGACACGTGTGTGTGCGTGCGTGTGTGTGTGTGTGTTTTGTGGTTGTGTTGTCGGCAGCACCGGAGGGTCCGGCGGCAGAGCGGGGGCTTCTGGGCTGGCCCGGCTCGGCCCTGCCGCCCCCCCACTCACACACGCCCCCCCCACCCCTTCCCAAGCCCGGCCATGCCGGCGGGCAGCCCCCCACCCTCGGGGGCCGTTGCTGTCTTGTGGATCGTTCTAGCCGTGGTAGTTTAGTGCCGGCCGCGCCGGGCCCCCCCCACCCCCCCACACACACACCCCCCGTGCCGCCTTGCCTTTCAGGATCAGGACAAACAGGGTGCTGTGCCAGGGTGCCCAGCGGGCGCCCGCCCCGGGGGAGCCCCGTTTTCTGCTGGGCAGGGGAGGGGGTTTTTCCGTTTCCCCCCCCCCCATTGTTTCTATAAATGATCTTGTATTTCTGTGGCGGTGCAGCGTGGTTTGGCCCAGCCCTTCCCCGCACCGCTCCGGTCTCTGTAAATCTGTCGTCTGCCATGAAAAGGATCGTGCCGCTCAGCCAGTGCCCGTCTCTTTTTCCTTTCCATCTCCCCACGGGGCTGCCACCGTCAGGGTGCCCCCCCCTGCCTCTTCCAGCAGCCCCCCCCATTCCCCCAGCCCGGCAGAGGGTCCCTGGGCAGCGCAGCCCCCCGGGGTCCTGCCGGCAGCAGGTTGGTTTTACCGGACCCCCGTCCCCTGCAGCGCCCCCGGGGGTCCCCCCACCCCCGAATTGCCAGGATCAGCCCTTTCCCGATTTGGGGGGGGGGGGCGGTTTGGGGGTTGCTGGGCGCGGCGGGAGGGGAAGGAAAAGGTGGCGTCATCCAGAGTGACTTTAATGCTGTGAGTCGAGGGTGGGGGGAGGTTGGGGACACAAGTGCCACCTCCGGCTCCGCCGCCACCCTCCGCCCGGGGCCCGGCTCGTGCCCGCGGCCAGCCTGAGCTGGGGGGGGCTGGCTCGGGGGCCGGGGGGGCCAGTGCCAGGTGGGTCAGTACTCCCAGAGCGTGGCCCGCAGCACGGACTCGCTGTCGGCGCGCAGGGTGCCCGCCGGGTCCCCGCGCAGGTACCGGCCGTTCTTCCCTTTGATGGCCACGCGGCCCCGCTCCCGGAACTCGAAGAAAAAATCCTCGGAGAGGTCCCCGTCGCTGCACACCGACCCGCTGCTCGCCACGTACCAAAACTTGCCCCCTTGGCCTGCGGAGAGGCCCCGGGGGCCATCAGCGGGGTCTAGCCGAGCCCCAAAACACCGGTAGCCCCCCCCCGCCCCGTCCCGTTGCCCACCTTGGATCTGGTAGGCGCCGTCGCTGAAGCTGATGTGGAAGACGTCGTAGACGGAGCGGTTGGAGTCGAGCAGGTTGGAGCCGCGGTGGTAGCAGACGAAGCCGTGCTCGCCCCGCAGCACCAGCATCGGGCGGTTGATCAGCTTCAGAGTGAACTCCTCATCCTCCCCTGCGCGGGATCCCAGCCCTGAGCACCCCGGGGCGCGGGGGGACGACAGCGGGGACACCCCCCCCCCCCCCCGCCTGCCCCCGGCACTTACCCACGGCGTCGCTGACGGCCGCCAGCTGCCCGTTCCTCTTGGTGCAGACGTAGCGGCCGTTGCTGGCCCGCAGGGCCACCCGCCGCCCCCGCCACTCGATGTCGAACATGGTGTTGGCAGCGCTGGCGGCGGAGGGAGACCGTGAGCCACGTCTGTGTGTGTGCGCGTGTCCCCCTCCAAACCCCCCGCCACCCCCCCCAATTCCGCCGCGCGACCCCACTCACACTTCGGTGGCCACGGCCTGGATGCCCCCGTGGGCCACGAGGGTCCAGTAGCTGCCGGTGTTGGTGTGGAGGCTGCACTTGTTGGTGTCGCGGTCGATCTGCAGCTGGAAGGTCTCATGGTTCAGCTCCTCGTCCTGGTTTGCCGAGACGTTGACGCCTGCGGGAGCGGCCGGTGGCACCGGCCACGTGCACCGATGAGCCGTGGGTTGTGCTTCCCCCCCCAGTAAATCTTCCTGCCAGCGAGTGTCCTAATTGGGCTGGTTAATCAGATTGTGGCCGCTGCGCACAAACCCCTTATTTATAGCGCGGCCCTGAGCCGCTCCGTGCGGCGGGGACCCCCCGTTGGGGCTCTGGAGGTGCCACCCAGCCCCCCGTGTGGCTCTGGCGCAGGCAGGGCTCTGCCCCTGCCTGCCCCTGCCTGCCCCTGCCTGCCCCTGCCTGCCCCTGCCTGCCCCTGCCTGCCCCTGCCTGCCCCTGCCCGCCCGGAGCTGCCGGGCTCAGCCGCGGGCCAGGGGACGGCACACACGTGGCTGAGGGGGACACACACGCACCCGATGTACCCCATGGCTGCACGGAGCTCGCACGCGTGTGTGCACAATCACAGTCACACGCTTGTGCACAGGCCGTGCTGGGAGGAGCTTGCACACGTGTGGCCGTGCACATACAGCGCCGTCCTGGCACAACCATCCGCGCTCAAATGGCACCGCCCGGAGCCCTGCGCACACACGTGTGTACACATTCACACTTCCCTGCACACACCCACGGAGCCCTGCACACACGCAGGAGAAGCCCTGCTCACACACACGTGTGTACACACACCCCTGCACACCCACACCAAGCCCTGCGCACGTACACACACCCCCCACACACACACCTACACGGAGCCCTGCTCATGCACACGTGTGTATGCACACACACCCCCATGGAGCCCTACACACACGCACACACACCCCCAGAGCCCTGCACACACACGTGTGCACACACACACCCCCCCCCGTCCACCTCCCCAGAGCCCCGCACCCCCCCCACTGCTCCCCCCCCGGCCCCTGGTCACAGCCTCCCCCTCGTTGTTGTTGTAGGGTCTCCCGTGATGGGGAGGGGGGGCCAGGGGCGCTCCCATGGCTGCGGGTGCGTTCAGCTGAGTCGAGCCCCGCGGGATCCCCTTGGGGCGGGCAGGGTGCAGGCAGGGGGTGCAGGCAGGGGGTGCAGGGCGCAGGCAGGGGGTGCAGGCAGGGAGTGCAGGGTGCAGGCAGCGGGGCGCAGGCAGGGGGTGCAGGGTGCAGGCAGGGAGTGCAGGGTGCAGGCAGCGGGGCGCAGGCAGGGGGTGCAGGGTGCAGGCAGGGAGTGCAGGGTGCAGGCAGCGGGGCGCAGGCAGGGGGTGCAGGGCGCAGGCAGGGGGTGCAGGGCGCAGGCAGGGGGTGCAGGCAGCCCTTACCCTGCCGGATGGAGACGTATCTGCCGTTGGCCGCCGTGAAGACCACCTGGGGGTGACTCTCCTCCAAGTCGAAGAGTTCATCTTTGCCCGGCTTGGAGCTGCGGCCGGATTTGAGGGTGCCGGTGGGCCCGGTGGGCGCCAGATATTTGCCGTCGCAGTCCTTGAAAGCCAACTTGCCGGCCTTGAACTCGAGGGTGTAGCCGGTGCGGGCGCCGGGCTCGGGCACCAGCGTGCCGTCGCAGCGCAGGTACCGCTCGTCGGCCGTGCGCAGGCTGTACTTCTTGTCCTGGAAGCAGAGGGTGATGAGGGCGTCCACCCCCCACGGCAGGTTGCTGTCGGTGGCGATTTCATCCTCGTGGGCGCTGAGGTGGGCGTAGCGGCGGCGGCTGACGCTCAGCAGGTTGGCCTGGGGGTGCATGGCCAAGTGCACGGTCCAGAGCTCGCCCTCCGTCACGCTGGGGGCGAAGCAGGAGAGCTGATCCTCCCGCCCGCCGAAGAACCGCCGGTGCGGGGCCGACTGCAGCGCCCAGCGCCCGTCCGACTGCGTGATGATGCTGAACCGTTCGTCCCGGCCCGGCTGCTCGGCCTCGCACCGCACTTTCCCGTCTTTATCGGCACCCAGGTACCGGCCCAGGTGGCTCTTGAGGAAGACGACGGAGCTGTCGGCTTCATCCTGCTCCAGCGTCCAGATCTGTTTGCGCTTCAGGCTGGGCGCCGAGGCGTTCACCTTGTAGCCGAAGCTCTCCGCCGTCAGGTACCGGCTCTCGCAGTTGATCAACCCAAACTGGATCTTCAGGACCTGGTGGATCCCATTCGTTGGCATCTTCCGCCGGCGCGGGGTGGCCCCCGGGGGGCCGGCGGGGGCTCCCCGGCCCTGCCGAACCCGGGCGTCGCGGCGGCTGCGCCCACGGGGACGTCCGCGCTGCCCCGGCGCCGCTGCCGCACTGGTCCTGGCGGGGCGGTTGGGCACAGCCGGGCACGGCGCGGCACAGCGGGAGGCGGGGGGGTGCTGGGGGTGGGCCGGGGGGCCGCAGCGCCGTTAATTAGCCGCAGGTAGGATTACAGAGTCCAGCCAGATTGCGGCGAGCAACGGGGGCGGCCGTAACCTGCGGCGGGGGCGATCGCCGAGGCCCCGGGCGAGGAGACGCCGCAGCAGCTCCCCGGGGCGTGCGGCCGCGCCACCGTCCCTCGCCGCGCTCCCGGCTCTCGCCCGTTCCCCGCCGCGGAGCCGCGGGTGGAAAACTTGGGGGGGAACCCGATCCGGGCGCGGGCCGGCGTATCCGTTCCCGGCGGGTTAAGGTTACCGGCCCCTCTGATTCGGCTGCGGGTCACCTCCAGCCGCGCCGCCTCCCGGCCAGCCCTAAGCGCCTTACCAATTAGCCAGGCATTTTGATTAGTTTAAACCTTTTATCCTGCTTTGGGGCCCTTGGCCTCCATCTGTCCCGTGGCCCCAAATCCCTCCCGCAGCTGTGAATCGGGGTCACGGCCACCCCACCCCCAGGTAGGACGCCCCTCTCCCATCACCCGGGGTGGGGGGTGCTCCAGCACCACAGGGCTGAGGCCGCCTGAAGCTCGTGACAGTGGTGGGGAAGTGCTGCCTGGGCAGGGGACGGGGGTTCGGGGGACAGTCCCCACTCCTCCAGGCACCTGGGACCCCCCCAGCCGGAGCAGACACAGCCGCAGGGACCCCCCAGGCCTCGGCCACCGCAAGCCCTCGGGGACAGGCCACGCTGACTCCTGGCCCTGCCACCTCCTGTGCCCCCCCCCAAAGTGCTCAGACCCCCCCATGCCAGCCCCCGCGCCCGGGCCCGGGCACACACCGGCGAGGCCCCGGCTGCGCTGGCTCCCGCTGCCGCCTTCCCCCCGGCCCCCCGGCTCCGGTGTCAGCGCAGCGCCCGGTTATTGTTCCCGAAAATAGGTCCCGGAGATTGGTTTGCCTCATGACTTTTTCATGGCCGGGCTCTCTCTTACCGCAGCAGGGAGGGGGGTGCCACGGCCCCCCCCAGGCGCTGCGTTACTCGAGCTGCCGCGCTGCCCGGCGCAGCGTAACCGACCCCCACCGAAACGGATACGGGTCGGTTTTCGGGCTGGGGGGGGGGATAAGTGGGTCAGGGTCCTGCAGTGGCTCCAGGGGGCTGGGAGTGAGGGGGGAGGCTGGGGGGGGGGGTCGTGGGCTCCCCGGGGGTCTGGCGGGGTGGCAGTGCCAGCTCTCGGCGGGCGCACGCTGGCACCTGCCCGGCGGAGCAGCCGGGAGCTGTATTTATACGTGCCAGCCCCCCCCCAGCCCCCCCAGCGGGGGTCAGGTTCCCGTCGGGGGGGGCCCCCCTGGGCCCTGCGCTCACAGCCACAGCCTGTCCCTGCACCCCCCCTGGTTTGGGGGCAGCCGGGCCCCTCCCCACGCCACTCCCAGCCCCCTACCCGGTGGGGGGGGGTGTGGGGGGGTAGCTGCTGAGACCTGACACAGCCGTGACACCCACTCCTGCCTGGGCATGGCAGGGGGCCGGGGTGGGTGCCCCCCACCCTGGTTTCCATCCAACAACCTTCTCGGGAGGGATGGGGGGTGCTGGGCTGCCCGGTTTGGGGGGGCCCCCAGTCCCCCCAGCGTGTTCCCAGTCCTGGGGGGGGGATCAGCCAGCCCAGGGGGGCAGGGCAGGGGTGTGGGGTTGGGGATCAGTGTCCGGGGATCGGGGTGCTGGGTGGCGGTGTCCCCCCCCCATCACCCCTCCCGCGCCAACACCCGGCCGTCACCACGGCGACGGGAGGGGACGGCGACCGCGTGTCACCACGGCGACGGAGGCTGCGCACAGGCGGCGGGAGGTGGGGGGGGACGGGGGACGGGACACGGACACGGACACGCCTTCCTCCTCCTCCTCCTCCTCCTCCTCCTCCTCCCGCGGCCGAAGGTCCCCGCGGCGGCGCGGGGCGGTGTCGGGGCCGGGCGTCCCGCTGCCCCCGGCCCGGCCGCTCCTAATACGGCCGGGACGCGCTGCCTGCGCCCGCCCCGCATCGCGGGGGCCCCCCCGGGCCCCCCCGGCCCTGCCCGGCCCTTACTCACCGGCGCGGCCTTGTTTGGGCAGGAGGAAGCGCCCGCACCGGCACCGGCACCGCCCCGGGACCCCCCCGGCACCCGCCTCGCCCCGCAGCGCCGCGTTTGTCCCCCGGTGCCTCCTGCCCCGGGACCCCCCCGCCCGTGATGGGGCCGGGGGGGGGGACACGGACACTGGAGTCAGGGGCAGGGGGTTGCCACCACCGAGGAGCCCGGGCCGGGGGTCCCGCGGGGTCCCCGCGCCCCCGGGTGGGGTGTGACGGGATGGGGCTGTCACCTGCGCAGCCCCCCCCCCCGAGCCCGAGGTGCCAGCACCCACCCGGCCACCAGCCCCGAGCCCTCCGTGGCCACTCGGCCACCGGCCGGGGCCGCTTCGCCGCTGTCGGGGGGACGCGAGACCCCTGGAGCTGTGCGGGACCCCCCCGCAATCTCTCCGCCGCCCACCCAGCCCCGGCATCGCCCTGCCCCGCACCCCGGCACCCCCGGCGCTGTCACCGTGCCGCCAGCACCCCACCGGGCCACCCGCCCGGGCTTGGTGGCCGGTGGCACCGGGACAAGGCCCGAGCCCTGAGCAGGACCGGGAATCCCTCGGGAGGCGGCGAGCTTCCGCTGCCGCCCGCTCCGGGCACGGACACGGGCGACGCCACGGCCGGCACCCGCCACCTCCACGGGCCCAACCGCCGCAGCGCGGGGGCCACCGGCCTAGGGCATGGCTAGCTGACATGGAGCGTGGCTACCCGGCGTGGCGCGGGGGTCTCCGGGACGGTGTGGGGGTCTCTGGCACAGCACAGGGGTCCCTGGCACGGCACGGGGCTCCACAGCACGGGGGGGTCCCGCATGAGGGACCCCAGCACAGTGTGGGGGTCCCCGGCACAAGGTGGGGGTCACCAGCACAGCGCAGAGGCCCCTGGCAAAGCATGGGGGGCTCTGGCACAGCGTGGGGGTCCCCGGCGTGGCACAGGGGTCCCCGACACAGTGTGGGGGGCTCTGGCACAGTGTGGGGGTCCCCAGCACCCCATGCCCATGACACCCAGCGGCAGTTTGGGGGCCGCAGCCCGTGGCACCCCTCGATGACACAGGCGGGCTCAGACACAGAGAGGGCCCCAGGCTGGTGGGGACCAGGGAGGGGAGGTCCCACCGGAGTTTTTGGGGTGCCGAGCAGGCTGGTGGGGCTCTCCCCGGGGAGATGCTCCGGGTGGGTGCCCATGGGGGACGCCGTCCCCAGGCAGGGTGTCACCCGTGGGGGGTGCAGCACCGTCTGCGGGTGCGCGGCGGCGCGGGAGCCGAGGCAGAGATTTTTGGGGTCCCTGATGCTGGCTGTGCAGGGTGGGGGGTGGACTGGCACTGCTGGGTGCAGGGTGCTGTCTATAGGGTGCTGTGGGGTGCAGGGTGCTGTCTATAGGGTGCTGTGGGGCACAGGGTGCTGTCTATAGGGTGCTGTGGGGCGCAGGGTGCTGTCTATAGGGTGCTGTGGGGCGCAGGGTGCTGTCTATAGGGTGCTGTGGGGCACAGGGTGCTGTCTATAGGATGCTATGGGGCGCAGGGTGCTGTCTATAGGGTGCTGTGGGGCGCAGGGTGCTGTCTATAGGATGCTATGGGGCGCAGGGTGCTGTCTATAGGGTGCTGTGGGGCGCAGGGTGCTGTCTATAGGGCACTGTGGGGCACAGGGTGCTGTCTATAGGGTGCTGTGGGGCGCAGGGTGCTGTCTATAGGATGCTATGGGGCGCAGGGTGCTGTCTATAGGGTGCTGTGGGGCACAGGGTGCTGTCTATAGGGTGCTGTGGGGCACAGGGTGCTGTCTATGGGATGCTATGGGGCACAGGGTGCTGTCTATAGGATGCTATGGGGCGCAGGGTGCTGTCTATAGGGTGCTGTGGGGCACAGGGTGCTGTCTATAGGGTGCTGTGGGGCGCAGGGTGCTGTCTATAGGATGCTATGGGGCGCAGGGTGCTGTCTATAGGGTGCTGTGGGGCGCAGGGTGCTGTCTATAGGGCACTGTGGGGCACAGGGTGCTGTCTATAGGGTGCTGTGGGGCGCAGGGTGCTGTCTATAGGATGCTATGGGGCGCAGGGTGCTGTCTATAGGGTGCTGTGGGGCACAGGGTGCTGTCTATAGGGTGCTGTGGGGCACAGGGTGCTGTCTATGGGATGCTATGGGGCACAGGGTGCTGTCTATAGGATGCTATGGGGCGCAGGGTGCTGTCTATAGGGTGCTGTGGGGCACAGGGTGCTGTCTATAGGGTGCTGTGGGGCGCAGGGTGCTGTCTATAGGATGCTATGGGGCGCAGGGTGCTGTGGGGCGCAGGGTGCTGTCTATGGGGCGCAGGGCGCGCACTGGGGGCAGGGCCTGCCTGCAGGTGCTGTCGGGGGGTGCCCGCAGCCGGGGGGTGCCCAGGCCGGTGCCCACCCCACACCCCGCAGGATCCCGGGGCCGGGGGGTGCCTGGGGGGGGCGGGGGGTGCCCAGCCCCGAGGGGGGCAGGTGCCCGGGGGGGGGGGGGGGGATGCACGTGCTGCCCGAGCCCGGGCACGTGCTGCCCGGGGCGGGGGGGGGGCAGCGTGAACCGGGGGTGCCCGGTGCCACCTTCGGGGTGCGGGGCCAGGCCCGGCGGGGCCCCGCGCTGCCGGCGGGAACCGGGCGCTGCCCCGGGGAGGGCGGGCGGCGGCGGGGGGGGGGCGGGGGGCCGGTGCTGGGCGGCGCGGCCGGGGGTCGCTGGGGGGGGGGGGGGACACCCCGCCACGGCCGGGGGTCGCCGCCGCTGCCCCCCCCTTTCACCCCCCCCCCTCGCCCCATGCAGGTTCCGGGGTGCCGCGGGGCGGGTGCAGGCCGGCAGCTGCCCCACGTGGCCGCGCGCGCGTCACCCAATGAGAAAGCGTGTTTCTGAAAGATCTCCATATATGGCGATGTTCTCGGCCGGGTGGGCGGGGCTGCCGCCCCCTGGGTATAAAAGCGTGGGGCTGGGAACGGGACGGTCTCACTCAGCCGGCGGCAGCGGAACAGGCGGCAGCGTCCCCCCAGCGCCCGGAGCAGCCTCCCCCGCAGGTACCGGCACCGGCGGCCCCGGGCGGGGCGGGGCCCGCGCTGCTCCCGCGGGCCCGGGGAGGGGGCGGCGGGGCCGCGCCGGGGCGGGGGGGGGGCGAGGGGGGGGGTCAGACACCCCCCGTCACTCACCCGTCACCCCCCCGTCATCCCCCCCCCGCGCCGCGCGCGGATGGTCTCGCCCGTCGTCGAGACGCGGCCTGATTGGCGGCGGCGGCGCGTGACGTCACGGCGCGGGCGATTCGAACGGGGCGGGGCGGGCCCGGGCGCCGCCGTGGCGGGCTCCCGGCGCGGCGTTGTCTGACCCCGGGGCCGCCTCCCCGCAGAGCCTCCGCCATGGAAGAGGAGATCGCCGCCCTCGTCATCGACAACGGCTCCGGTATGTGCAAAGCCGGTTTCGCCGGGGACGACGCCCCCCGCGCTGTTTTCCCGTCTATCGTCGGTCGCCCCCGGCACCAGGTAGGAGGCGGGGAGGGGCGGGAAGGGCGGGCCGGGGCGGTGCTGCCGCCGGGCGGGCGCTGACTCGGGCTCGGGCCTTGCAGGGTGTCATGGTGGGCATGGGGCAGAAGGACAGCTACGTGGGGGACGAGGCGCAGAGCAAGAGGGGGATCCTCACGCTGAAGTACCCGATCGAGCACGGCATCGTCACCAACTGGGACGACATGGAGAAGATCTGGCACCACACCTTCTACAACGAGCTGCGCGTGGCTCCCGAGGAGCACCCCGTGCTGCTCACCGAGGCTCCCCTCAACCCCAAGGCCAACAGAGAGAAGATGACGCAGGTAACTGCCCCTCGCCCGGGCGGGGCGGCCGCCCCTCCGCTCTCATCTTACACCCAAACCTCCCTTTTGTGGCAGCATCTTAAACCTCTGTGTTTTGTTTGTTTTGTTTTTTTTTTTTTCTTTCTCCCGACGTTTTCAGGGTTCTGTACTCCTGGCATTTCTTCCTTGACACGCCTCAGGTTTCTTTCATTTGTGTTTTCTGCCTGCGTTCTTGGCTTTTTTATTTTCCCTTCACCAGTTTTTTCTTGCATGTCAGCATGTGTGTTCTAACGCGGGTGCGAGTGACCCAGCTCATTACTTAGTGCAAACTGCTTTATGATTTTTTTTTTTTGATTCTCACTCCCTTTTATAAATTATTTCTTCCCAGATCATGTTTGAGACCTTCAACACCCCGGCCATGTACGTGGCAATCCAGGCCGTGCTGTCCCTGTACGCCTCCGGTCGTACCACTGGTATTGTTATGGACTCTGGGGACGGTGTCACCCACACCGTGCCCATCTACGAGGGTTATGCTCTGCCCCACGCCATCCTGCGCCTGGACTTGGCTGGCCGTGACCTGACAGACTACCTCATGAAGATCCTGACAGAACGAGGCTACAGCTTCACCACCACAGCCGAAAGGGAAATTGTCCGTGACATAAAGGAAAAGCTCTGCTACGTCGCCCTGGACTTCGAGCAGGAGATGGCCACCGCCGCCTCTTCCTCTTCCCTGGAGAAGAGCTACGAGCTGCCCGACGGGCAGGTGATCACCATCGGCAACGAGCGGTTCCGGTGTCCGGAGGCCCTTTTCCAACCTTCCTTCCTGGGTAGGTGCGGGTGGGGGCGGCGGGGTCGGCGTCACCCCGGTGAGACCGCCGGGTGGGTGCTGACAGACCCACGCTCTGCCCCCCAGGCATGGAATCCTGCGGGATCCACGAAACCACCTTCAACTCCATCATGAAGTGTGACGTGGACATCCGGAAGGACCTGTACGCCAACACCGTGCTCTCGGGGGGCACCACCATGTACCCCGGCATCGCCGACAGGATGCAGAAGGAGATCACAGCGCTGGCGCCCAGCACGATGAAAATCAAGGTGAGATTGATTTATTTCTTTTCTTTTAAAATCATTGCGGGCTCCGAACGGGGAGCGCGTGGGGAGAAAAGGGACCAAACCAGCCGTGCTCTAACCTTCCTCCCGGACGCTCTCCTCTCTCCTCGGGACAGATCATCGCTCCCCCCGAGCGCAAGTACTCGGTGTGGATCGGCGGCTCCATCCTGGCCTCGCTCTCCACCTTCCAGCAGATGTGGATCAGCAAGCAGGAGTACGACGAGTCCGGCCCCTCCATCGTCCACCGCAAATGCTTCTAAAGGGACCCTGCGGCGGGCGCGCGCCCGCCCCCCCGCCCTCACGCGTGTATGTTTGCCCCGGCAAACCCGTACACCTCGTGCTAGCCTCGAAAACTGGAATAAGCCTTTTTTTTTTTTTTCTTGTTTCCAAAAAAAAAAAAAAAACCAAACCAAAACCCAGACAAAAAAAACCCCAAACTTGGCCCTCGGAAAAGTCTGTACTCGATGTTAAACGGCAGCACGTGGACACTCCGAGCTGTCGCTTGAATTTGACCTTAAGCTGAGTTTGAACTCGGGAGTTGTTTTTTTTTTTTTTGAACTCGAGTTTTGGGGTTTTTTGCCCCTTGCAAAAAAAAAAAAAAATTAAAAAATAAAAATACCCTGTTCCCGC